>NC_092711.1:112442673-112694649 GCF_047496885.1 Scyliorhinus torazame
ATTGGCTATGATAAATTGCCCTTAGTGTCCAAAATTGGCCTTAGTGTTGGGTGGGGTTACTGGGTTATGGGGATAGGGTGGAGGTGTTGACCTTGGGTAGGGTGCTCTTTCCAAGAGCTGGTGCAGACTCGATGGGCCGAATGGCCTCCTTCTGCACTGTAAATTCTATGAAAACCCTCGACTCCCTTTTCGATCAAAACTCTAACTGGGCCTTGTATATATTTAATGATGCAGCCTCCACTGCTCTCTGGGGAAGAGAATTGCAAAGACTAACCACCCTCTGAGGGAAGACATTTCTCATCATCAATGGGGGACCATTTAATCTGACAATCTGCCCACTCCCTCTTGAATCCCCCATGAGGGGAAACATCCTCTCTTCATCTGTCAAGATAACACAGAATCTGACGAGCTTTCATCAAATAATTTTAGAGTACCCAATTTTTTTTTCCCAATTAAGGGGCATTTTGGCATGAGCAATCCACCTACCCTGCACATCTGTTGGGTTGTGGGGGCGAAACCCACGCAAACACGGGGAGAATGGACACTTATTTATTGAACAGATATCCGGAATATTAAACTCCGGCCCAGTTACAGGAGTTACTAACAGCAACAAAAACAAATGAAGGATGTGATTAACACCAGAATCTAACCTCCACAGTCACTTGTGAACTCGCTGTTGTGTCAGTAAGTGAGATAATCGAGCAAATCTCTTCCCACACACAGAGCAGGTGAACGGCCTCTCCACAGTGTGAACTTTCTGATGTGTTTGCAGGTTCGATGACTGAGTAAAGCCCTTCCCACACACAGAGCAGGTGAATATCTTCTCCCCTGTGAGAATCCGTTGGTGTGTCACCAGGTCAGACGATGAAATTAATCCCTTCCCACACACAGAGCAGATGTACGGCCTCTCCCCGCTGTGAACTCGCTGGTGTTGAATGAGGTGAGACGACCGTCTGAATCTCTTCTCACACTGAAAACACCCAAACGGTCTCTCGTCCGTGTGAACAAAGTGGTGTTTAATTAGATCTGGTGAAATTTTAAAGCATTTCTCACAGTTAGAACATTTAAAAGGTCTCTCATCAGTGTGAACGCGCAGGTGTAACTGAAGGCTGGACATCAGAGTGAATCCATTCCCACACACGGAGCAGGTGAATGGTCTCTCCCTGGTGTGACTGCGTCGATGAGCTTCCAGCTGGGATGGGCAAAGGAATCCCTTCCTACAGTCCCCACATTTCCACGGTTTCTTCGTTGTGCAGACGTCCTTGTGTCTCTTCAGGTTGGACATACAGTTCCTCGTTCACACACACAATACATGTATGGTTTCTCCTGAATGATGTGATTTTTTTCAGGCTGTGTAACTGGTTAAAGCTCTTTACAGTCAGTTCTCTGGATCAATCTCACTGGTGGGGGTGGGGGGGGGGGGTCTCGCTGCTTTTCCAGTCATACTGATGTTTGAAATCTTTTCCCATAACAGAACAAAGATTTTGCCTCCCACATTCAAAGCGTGATGATATTCAGGTCCCAATGAATCGAGTGAGACCGACAGATGTTGATGTGATGTTTGGTTGGAGTTTCCACCTACAAAACATCTCCTAATATCCTGTAAACAGAGTTTACAAAAGCCATCACTGTCAGTACAGGATAGAAATTCAGAACAGACAATTCTAGTTTCTCTGGAACATTCTTCTCTTGATCCCCCAAACATGTTGTCCAATCAAACTAAAAGAGCCCGAAATAAGCAACACAGCTTTACCAAGAGCAAAGGAAATCTTCCTTGTGAAACCAGAATGTTTTTACCAGTGTTTATGAGACACTCTGTACCCTGAGGTACCCACTGATGGTGGAGGTTATGAACCGTACTGGTGGACACGGCATGCTCCTTCCCCAGACCCACCCAGACACAGACATGACCATGGACGAGAGGCCGGCAGCCCTTATGAGGGAAGATAAGGAAGTGGCTCTGAGGCCACAATCAGTTCAGCCATGGTCTTATTCAATTGTGGAGCAGGCTCGATGAGCTGATTGGCCTACTTTGCTCTTATTTCTTATATTCAGCCGGTGTCACCCTCACCACCATGCGACTGACTCAACCAAGTCCAACAAATTGCTGTTTGAGTCAGGCCCCAAAGAAGATCCTCTGACTTACCTAGTCCCTTTCACACTGGGCAGCCAAAGATTAGGAGCATGCGGCTGAAGTGTAACCAAACATTGAGGAACAGACCCTTCAGGTAGCTATACCAGAGCTGCAACCTTTCACACTGAATATATAATTGGCCCATGGACTCGTTGAGGCCAAAGACATCACCTGCAGCCTGCTGAATAGACTGGGAGGGGGGGCTGCTCATGGAGCAGTGTCCCTGCCTCTGAGCCAGAAGCTCCGGATTCGGCTCCTACCCCAGGACTTGATGACCAAGGATGGTGTGTTCATAATCCGGTCAAATAGGTTGAGTGTGTCAACCTACAAATACTTCCAAACATGCCAATGTTTGGGTTAGGTGGACTGGCCATGCTCAATTGCCCTTTGTGTCCAAAACATGTTAAGTGGGGGTTACTGTGTTACGGGGATAGAGGAGATACATGGGCTTCAGTAGGGTGCTCTTTGTGATGGCCGGTGCAGACTCAATGGGCCGAATGGCCTCCTTCTGCTCTGTAAATTCTATGATGATTCTGGAATGTCTGACGGTAAGAGTGGGAGAAACTCCTGGTCAGCCACGCGTGCTGTTGTGTGGGGCACCACTCAAGGTATAAGCACGATATAACGAACTAGCGACCAGTTCCAGGAGTTATTAGCTGTGGAAACCGATGAAAGTCCGCCTTAGTGCACGACCGGGAGTGGGAAGACAATTAGAAGTTTGGCGGTTTAGGCACGAGGACCCAGGTGCGAACAGAGACGCTGAAGCTCCGCCCACCAAGAAACCAGCGCATGCGCTCTCGCCCCGGTGAATCAAGATGGCGGCCGGTCACCTTGCCCTTTTTCCGGGATAAGACCCAGAACTGCAAACGAGGGACCCGCAGATTCGTATTCGGGTCTTGAGGCCTTCAGCAGGTGTTTATATACCCTCCCCGTCCAGGCACCGGCTCCCTCCCCGTCCATCCACGGATCCAAAATTCCTCCGCGTTTCCGCTTCTTCACCAGTTTGGAGATCCGAGTGACAGGAGACTCAGCATCGCCAGCAGTGCGCCTGCTCCAACACTGGGCGGTATTGCGCCTGCGCACTACTCTCCTGTGGTGTGAATAGAGGACATTCCCCACCGCGAGGCATACTGGGTAAAGTACCCGCCATTGAAAGTTTAATTCAGTGACCAGTGAATGTTTTTATTTTCATGGGGTGCGCTGCGGCAGAAATCAATGAAATTAGAAACAAATTTTACAGACCACCCAGATAAAATTCTGATGATTGAGTGGATCCTGAACTGTGGAGGGATCTAAACAAGACACTGGGAATCTTAAAGGATGAAGGCACCAGAATTTGACTCCCATTAAAGACGAAGAATGTTATCTTAACTATTGTCAGGGCAGAAAAGTAACACATTTTCCAAATAGATATCGAAAATAGATACAAAATGAGGAATTATTAAGCTCTACTTGTTTCTAAAAAAATGAAAGATCTAATAAAATATATATATTTTTAGATATCTTTCTATACCCTTTTCTCTCACGGATTCATCTGATTTCATTTTGAGATTATCTGTTTGCCCTCAGTGGTTTCCTGTTAGTTCCACATTCTCACCAGTCTCTGAGTAAAGAAATATCAAGTGGAAACATTCTCTCCATATCTACCCCGTCCAATCCATTGATCATTTTAAAGATCTCCATCAGCTCACTGTTAACTCTTCCTTTTTCTAATGAAATAGACCCCAATATGTTCATTAAAAAAAATAAATGTAGAATACCCAATTCTTTTTTCCAATTAAGGGATAGTTTAGCGTGGCCAATCCACCTAACCTGCACATCTTTGGGTTGTGCGGATGAGGTCCACACAGACAAGGGGAGAATGTGCAAACTCCACACAGACAATGACCTGGGGGTCATGATCGAATCTGGGTCCTCAGCCCTGTAGGCAGCAGTGCTAACCACTGTGCCAGCGTACAGCCCCAATCTGTTCAATCTATCCCAGCAGCTGTAATTGTTTTAGTTTACAAAATTCCTCAGTCAGTCCAGGATAGAAATTCAGGAGGAGACAGCCATTTTTCTTGGTTTGTGTTTGCTGTGTAAATCCTCCGCTTCTAACCCCCTGTAAAAGGAGTTTCCAAACTCCAACACTGTCAGTCCAGGAGAGAAATTCACAACATTCTCTCCTCCTGCTCTGGGTTTGGCACTGGGACATTTCCTCCCGAGAGCTCTTGGGGCAACTGGGAAAGTGGTAGCTTCCCATTCGGGGTTTGCAGTATACACAACATGTTTCCGGGGTCTCTCCGCTGGATTAATTGGTTCCTCTGCCCCACAATCCCCCTATTTACCCATTGTGGACTTGAGAGAGAAGCATATGTCTCTAGTCTTGACTGACACCGTACATGCTCAAAACACTGCTCAAAACATGCTCAAAAATCCACATGGAGACCCGACCGGGCCTACTTCAAGATCCGCCCCCAGGAGCGCCCAGTGTGGGAACAGACCATGGGACCCAGCCCAACCTGCCTCAGGAAACCCCTGCCCAGGACCCCCGAAACGGCGGCGACCCCACGCGAGGGCCGGAATGTGCTGCAAGGTATTCCCGTGCCCGCAGAACGCCGGGACCCATCCAGATCACAAGCATGCCCCCCTAGCAACCCCTCTACCTCAACCAGTGCCCGGGACCCTGCCAGATGTGACCCCAGATACGTAAACAGCGCCCTGATCCCCGCCAGCGCCCTGGACCCCGCCAGACGCAACCACCTACCTTCCACAAGGTCAGACTTCTCCCATCGGATCCCAGGATCATCCAGCAGCAGCCGCCGACCGAGAAAGCGAGGGAAACGCGGCGGTCTGCAGGTTAGACTGAAGCAACGTGGTTTCAGGACCCCTCTCCCCAGCATACACCTGGCAAACGTCCAAGCGATCGAAAACAAGCTGGATGAACTTAACGCCAGACTTACCTCTCAGAGAGAAGTAAGAGACTGCTGTGAGCTCTGTTTCACAGAGACGTGGCTCACCCCCGCCTCACCAGACTGTGCCATACAACCTGAAGGCTTCTCAATTCACCGGGCGGACCGCACGGCATCATCAGGCAAAGCGAAGGTTGGGGGGGGGGGGGTTTGCCTCCTCATCAACTCCTCCTGGTGCTTGGATGTGGCGACTCTGGTGACCTACTGCTCCCCAGACCTGGAATACCTGACCGTGAAGTGCCGCCCATATTATCTTCCACGTGAGTTCACTTCAGCCATTATCACAGCTGTCTACATCCCACCCCAGGCAGAAGTGAGGAAGGCACTGGACGAACTATACACAGTAATAAACAACTACGAAACAGAACACCCGGAGGCCTTGTTCATCTTGGCCGGAGACTTCAACAAGGCCAACCTCAAGAGTGTACTGCCAAAATTCCACCAGCACATCTCCTGTCCCACCAGGGGCAACAACACTATTGATTACTGCTACTCAAAAATCAAGGGCGCCTACCGTTCCATCCCCCGACTGCACTTTGGGAAATCAGACCATAAGATGGTGCTCCTTCTCCCGGCATACAAGCAGAAACTCAAGCGGGAGAATCCAGCTAAGAAGGTTGTGCAATGCTGGTCCGAGGAGACAGAAGAGCTCTTACGTGACTGCTTAGAGACAGTGGACTGGTCCATATTTAAGAACTCAGAGACCAACTTAAATGAGCATGCCACCACCATCACAGACTTCATCAGCAAATGTGTGGATGACTGCGTGCCAAAGAAAGCAGTACATGCGTTCCCCAACCGGAAACCATGGCTCAATCGCGAGATTGACTCCCTACTGAAGGACAGATCTGAGGTGTTCAAGGCAGCCGACCCTGACCTATACAAGAAATCCAGGTACGACCTCCGCAAAGCCATCCGAGATGCCAAGAGAGAATATCAAACCAAGCTAGAGTCACAGACAGATTCTCGGTGGTTGTGCCAAGGACTAAGCAACATAACGGGCTACAAAGCGAAGCCGAACAGTATCTCTGGCAGCAGTGCACCCCTCCCCGATGAACTCAATGCATTCTATGCTCGGTTCGAGCAGGTAACCAACAATCCACTGGCGAGTGCCCCAGCAGCCCATAATTCACCCATACCCACCATCACAGCTTCCGAAGTCAGATTGGCCTTCCTGAAAGTGAACCCTCGGAAGGCGACAGGCCCGGACGGGATCCCTGGTTGTGCACTCAGAGCCTGCACGGCCCAGCTGGCAGAGGTATTCGCGGACATCTTTAACCTGTCCCTACTCCACTCCGAGGTCCCCACCTGCTTCAAGAAGACCACCATCATACCGGTACCAAAGAAGAACCAGGCAACGTGCCTCAATGACTACCGACCAGTGGCCCTGACGTCAGTCGTAATGAAGTGCTTCGAGAGGTTGACCATGAAGCGCATCACCTCTATACTCCCAGAACGCCTTGATCCACTGCAATTCGCATACCACTCCAACCGGTCCACATCAGACACCATTTCCCTGCCCCTACACTCATCCCTAGAGCATCTCGAAAACAAGGACTCCTACATTAGATTCCTATTTATTGACTACAGCACTGCCTTCAACACCATAATCCCAGCCAAGCTCATACCAAAGCTCCAAAACCTAGGACTTAGCTCCCCACTCTGCAACTGGATCCTCAATTTTCTGACCAACAGACCACAATCAGTAAAAATGAACAACAACACCTCCTCTACAATAGTCCTCAACACCGGCGCCCCGCAAGGCTGCATACTTAGCCCCCTACTCTACTCCCTGTACACACACGACTGCGTGGCAAAACTTGGTTCCAACTCCATCTACAAGTTTGCTGACGATACGACCATAGTGGGCTGGATCTCGAATAACGACGAGTCCGAATGCAGGAGGGAGATAGAGAATCTAGTGGAGTGGTGTAGCGACAACAATCGCTCCCTCAATGCCAGCAAAACTAAAGAGCTGGTAATTGACTTCAGGAAGCAAAGTACTGTACACACCCCTGTCAGCATCAACGGGGCCGAGGTGGAGATGGTTAGCAGTTTCAAATTCCTAGGGGTGCACATCTCCAAAAATCTGTCCTGATCCACCCACGTCGACGCTACCACCAAGAAAGCACAACAGCGCCTATACTTCTTCAGTAAACTAAGGAAATTCGGCCTGTCCCCATTAACTCTTCCCAACTCTTACAGATGCACCATAGAAAGCATCCTATCGGGCTGCATCACAGCCTGGTATGGCAACTGCTCGGCCCAGGACTGCAAGAAACTTCAGAGAGTCGTGAACACCGCCCAGTCCATCACACGAACCTGCCTCCCATCCATTGACTCCATCTACACCTCCCGCTGCCTGGGGAAAGCGGGCAGTATAATCAAAGATCCCTCCCACCCGGCTTACTCACACTTCCAACTTCTTCCATCGGGCAGGAGGTACAGAAGTCTGAGAACATGCACGAACAGACTCAAAAACAGCTTCTTCCCCACTGTCACCAGACTCCTAAATGTCCCTCTTATGGACTGACCTCATTTACACTACACCCTGTATGCTTCATCCGATGCCAGTGCTTATGCAGTTACATTGTATATGTTGTGTTGCCCTATTATGTATTTTCTTTTATTCCCTTTTCTTCTCATGTAGTTAATGATCTGTTGAGCTGCTCGCAGAAAACTACTTTTCACTGTACCTCGGTACACGTGACAATAAACAAATCCAATCCAGTCCAATCCACTGGGTGGAACCACGTCTGCACACTGCTCTGCTATGGTATGGATAGGGGACACTTCCCACCAGGGCAGGTTCAATTCAGGCATTCAAGAAGGAATTCGATGATCATTTGAAAATAAACATTGTGCAGTCATGTGGAGAAGGCAGGAGAAATGGCACTAATTGAAATGCTATTTCCAAGAGTCAGACATGACTGGCTGAATGCCCTCCTTCTATGCTCTGATAATTTTGTGATTCTGGGTAGTTTTTTGTGTTATTTCAACTAATCCCAGAACAGCACTCTGGCAGAAATCCAATAGACTGGGGTTCGACAATTGATTGCTGATTTTATATCTGGGGCCTTAGGCTGCAATTCCACACGGATCTCAAAACATCATTTACCATTCAGTAATATTGACATTTAATGGCGGTGCTATCATTCGCCGCGGCCCAGACTGCTCGCGGTTTTCACTACTGGAAACACTGCGCAGCCGCGTTATTGGAGCATGCGCAGTGTAGTTAAATATGGTCGCCCGCGATGATGTCGGAGCAACATCAGGTAAGAAAGGAGTGGATAGGAATGAAGCCGGAAGGTGGACGTGGAAGAATAGAGTCTGTTGTGGGCGGGAAGAGTCGTATCTCCAAACTGGTGAAGAATCCTGTACAGGCCGCATAATAAACCAGTGACTGCACATTTACACAGAACGGGCAACAGATGCAAAGCTGAGGCTGATGAAAGGCCGGAGGTAACGGCAGCCATCTTGAGGGGAGGCAGCGGGTAGCGGGTAGCAGTGCGCATGCGCGGTGCTCCCTGTCCTGTCAGCAGGAGGAGGGAATGTTGTGAATTTCTCTTCTGGACTGACGGATGGATTCTGGAAACTGCTTTTAAAATGAAAATCGCTTATTGTCACAAGTAGGCTTCAAATGAAGTTACTGTGCAAAGCCCCTAGTCGCCACATTCCGGCGCCTGTTCGGGGAGGCTGGTGCGGGGGTTTAGAAGGGGAGGATTTTCTCACAACAAACTCAAACCAAGAGAAAACGTTTTTTCTTCTAAATTCTATTCTGGACCGACAGTGATGATTTTGCATATTGAATCTCTGCACCCCCCCCCCCCCCCCCCCCACAACCACCAATCTCGAATGGAATGTCAAGACATTAATGATCTGTCTGAAATTCATTCTGTAAATGGTACATTACTTACCTAGAACATTCCATAAAGCTCCCTATCCACGATTCTAGGCGGCCAGTGTGTCGGTGCAGAATCAGCCTCTGCTGCGAGCATGTGTGATCTGGTGCTGCTGACAAAGTGAACACGGGGGAAGGGAGGTTGGAAAGTGCTGGTGAACAGAAGGGGGGGCCTGGAAACTGTTGGAAAACATGTGGGGTGGGCTGGAAACCATGGGTGAACACAAGGTTGGAAGGCGGCCTGGAAACGGGGTGAACATAGGTGGGGGGAAGGAGCTGGTAACTGGATGGATTGGATTTTGTCTATTGTCACGTGTACCGAGGTACAGTGAAAAGTATTTTTCTGCGAGCAGCTCAACAGATCATTAAGTACATGGGGAAAAAAAAGAAACTACATAATAGGGCAACACAGGGTACACAATGTAACTACATAAACACTGGCATCGGGTGAAGCATACAGGGGTGTAGTGTTAATCAGGTCAGTCCATAAGAGGGTCGTTTAGGAGTCTGGTAACTGCAGGTGAACGCAAGCCTGGGGAGCCTGGAAACGCAGGTTACCATTGTGTGTGTGTGTATGTGGTGGTGTGGGGGGGGGGGGAAGTGGAGAGGGGGGGTTGGGGGGGAAGTGGAGAGGGGGGGGGGTTGGGGGGGAAGTGGAGAGGGGGGTTGGGGGGGAAGTAGAGAGGGGGGGTTGGGGGGGGAAGTGGAGAGGTGGGAAGACATTTAAAAACAAGATGAAATACAGAGGGTTCAGAAAACTGGGTGAACATGAGAGGCGGGTTGCTGAAACCAGGCATGGAGAGTGGGAAGTCTGGAAACTGCTGTCAAATGAAGTGGGGGCCAAGGGAAACCTCAGGTTTCCCCCAGCCCACCCCACCCTCTACGATCTTGTTCAGGCTCTGGGTAAAACAATTTCTTCCTCAAATCCTCCCCCATTTCTTATCAAACCATAAATCTGTTCTCCAAGCCCTCGACCCATCAGCTAATGTAAACTGCTTTTCTTTTGTCACCTAAACCTGTCATCAATTTGTACAGCTCCATGAACCCACTCCTCAACCTCCTTTACACCAAGGAGAACAACCCCAACTTCTACAAGTTGTCGCTAAATTCCCTCATCCCTGCAACTATTCTGGTAAATTTCTTCGGCACCTCATCCTTCTTCATGTCCCCCTCCCCGTGTCTCAAATCAGACAATACAATCCTGTACTATACACATTTTTAATCTACAATATACACATCTATAGTCTAGCAGCTTGCATGAAGCTTTCTATATCCTGGATAGGAAGCGGTGAGTATGGACCTGTTGATCAGCATGAATTAGCATCTTTGGAGAATTTGGAGGGTGTATTTTCCACAGAGCGAGAGGGAAATGAAATGAAATGAAAATTGCTTATTGTCACAAGTAGGCTTCAAATGAAGTTACTGTGAAAAGCCCCTAGTCGCCGGATTCCGGCGCCTGTTTGGGGAGGCTGGTACGGGAATTGGACCGTGCTGCTAGCCTGCCTTCAAAGCCAACGATTTAGCCCAGTGTGCTAAACAGCAGAGTGAGTGAGATGGAGATTTACAGCTTTGAGGAAAAAGTGATTAAAGAATGTTCCGTAGAATCCTGAATTGTCTGTTTTGAATTTCTGTCTTGCACTGACATTGCTGACTTTTGTGAATTCCTTTTTCAGAATATCTGAAAGTGAGAATAACCAGACAGAAATCTCAAACCAAACATCACGTCAAGATCTGGTAGAGTCGCTCAATTCATCAGGACCTGAATCTCATTGGCCGAAGGCTCTAGAAGGGGTAACGTTTTTTTGTTCTGTCTTTTTTGAAATATTTTGTGACTGAAAAAGCCCTGCGACACACCGGAGAGAGTGTTTCAGTAAACTGTCTGTGGAAAGAGCTTTAACCAGGAATACAGCCTGAGAAATGTCACACCATTCGCAGTAAGGAAAGACTATACACTGGTTCTGTGTGTGGACGAGGCTTCAACTGATCATTCAACCTGGAGAGACACGAGGACAGCGGCACCATGGAGAAACCGTGGAAATGTGGGGACTGTGGAAAGGAATCCCGTTCCCCATCTGAGCTGGAGATTCATCGGCGTATTCACACTGGGGAGAGGCCATTCACCTGTGAGTGTGGGAAGGGATTCACTCATTTAAACAACTTGCGGACACACCAGCGAGTTCACAGTGGAGAGAAGGCATTCACCTGCTTTGTCTGTCAGAAGGGGTTCACTCACTCATGGAATCTGTTGACACATCAGCGACTTCACACTGGAGAGAGGCCATTCACCTGCTCTGAGTGTGGGAAGGGATTCAGTCGGACATGCAGTCTGCAGACACACCAGCGAGTTCACACTGGGGAGAGACCATTCATTTGCTCTGAGTGTGACAAGAGATTCACTCAGTTACCTCACCTGCTGACACACCAGCGAGTTCACACTGGGGAGAGGCCATTCACCTGCTCAGTGTGTGGGAAGGGATTCATTGAATCATTCACCCTGCAGATGCACCAGCGAGTTCACACCGGGGAGAGGCCATTCATCTGCTCCTTGTGTGGGAAAGGATTCACTCAGACACACCAGCGAGTTCACAAGTGATTACAGAGAATGGATTGGGCAATTATTGCTGCTGTCAATCACATAAATTACTCAATCACAAAAGGATATTTGGGAGGGAAAAGGTATTTGGCTTGCATTTCTGTTTGGAACACCAAGTTGCCTTAGAGATGGACTGTGGTGGTTAGAAAGATTGTTTGTTTAATTTAGCTGGGTGTTTCTACAAAGTTTTGTGGGGAAAGTTGGTTGAGGTAGATTGGGAAGCTACATTAAAAGCTATGACAGAAGACAAGCAATACCTAGCATTTAAGGGATTTACAACAAGTGTACATTCCTTTAAAGAACAAAAATCCAACTGGAATAGAGATGTAACCGTGACTAACCAGAGAAGTGAAAGTTTGCATTAATCAAAGGAAGAGGCTCAGGAGGGGCTGTTTAGCACAGGGCTAAATCGCTGGCTTTGAAAGCAGACCAAGGCAGGCCCGCAGCACGGTTCAATTCCCGTAACAGCCTTCCGAACAGGCGCTGGAATGTGGCGACTAGGGGCTTTTCACAGTAACTTCATTTGAAGCCTACTTGTGACAATAAGCAATTTTCATTTCATTTCATTTTCATAAAGCAACCAAAAAAGCAACAAGACCGAGGATTGAGAGCTTTTTAGTATTTAGCAAAAGAGAACCAAGATACTGATGAAGAAAGAGGAAACCAAAATGAGAAAAAACTAGTGAGAGACATAAAATCTGACTGTAAAAGGTTTGATAGATATGTGAAAAAGAAAAACATGTGTGTTCATTACAGACAGAATTAATAATGGTGAATGAGGCAGCAAAAATAAACAATCATTTCTGTAGAAAAGCCATATGTGACTCAAAATGTTTACTGTGTTCCTCTTTCCACATATACTGTCTGACCTGCTGAATTTATCTAACATTTCCTGTTTTTATTTAGTGTTAAACAAATGTGTGTCTGTCTTAACCCAGGAATTTGCAGAAATCATCCCAATGATACTCGAGAACCAAGTGCATGAGGAACATAAAGAGATTAGTATTAGGAAACAGTCGTACTAGAAACATTAATGGGATTGAACATTGATAAATGCTTTGGCCCTGAGGATCTACATCCCAGAGTGTTGAAAGAGGCAGCTGTAGAGATGGTGCATCCATTGGTAATCAACTTCCAAAATTCTATGGATTCTGGAATAGTTCCTCCAGTTGGAAGGTGGAAAATGTTCACTCACTATTGAAGGAAGGAAGGAGAGAGAAAATGGGGAACTGCAGACCTGTTAGCCTGATGTCAGTCTATTCGAAAGGATGTGAAAACGGCACACTTGGAAAATAGCAGAGTCAGTGTGGATTTATCAAAGGGAAGCTGTCTATATCAGTGATTTGGATGTTGTGACATGGTACCACAGTGGTTAGCACTGTTGCTTCACAGCGACAGAGCCCCAGGTTTGATTCCCTCCTTGGGTCACTGTCTGTGTGAAGTCTGCACGTTCTCTCCGTGTCTGCGTGGGATTTCTCCGGGTGCTCAGGTTTCCTCCCATAAGTCCCGAAAGGCATGCTGTTAGGTAATTTGGATATTCTAAATTCTCCCGCTGTGTACCCGAACAGGAGTCGGAATGTGGCAATGAGGGGATTTTCACAGTAACTTCATTGCAGTGTTAATGTGAGCATACTTGTGACAATAATAAAGATTATTATTGAGGATCAGTTGTAATGTTTCCAAGTTTGCTGCTGACCTAAAACTCTGGAATTGTGTGATGCGAGGAGGGTCAGATTTTTAGATACTAAAAGCATTGAGGTGACGTGGAGACAGTGCAGGAAAATAACCTGGAGGTAGATCAGCCATGATCTAGTTGAATGGCAGAGTAGGCTCATAGAATCATACAGTCCCTACATTGCAGAAGGAGGCCATTCAGCCTATTGAGTCTGCACCAACCCTCCAAAACAACACCCTATCGAGGCCCAAGCTCCAGCCCAATACCCGCAACCCTACCAAAACATTTGGACTCTTCCAGAGGCAATGTAACACAGCCAATCCACCTTACCTGCACACCTTTGGACTCGAGCGGGCAAAAGGTCTGCTCCTACCCTCCTGTTTCCTCTGCTACTCAAAGGCAGTTTTTTAAAAGTTCATTTACGGGATGTGGGCATTGCTGGTTAGGCCAGCATTTATTGCCTGTCCCTAGTTGCCCTTCAGAAGGTGCTGATGAGTTGTCTTCTTGAACAGCTGCAGTACTTGACGTTAGGTAGGAGGAGGAATCAAGCGGGCTGCTTTGTCCTGGATTGAGTTGAGCTTCTGGAGTATTTATTGGAGTTTCACTCATCCAGGCAAGTGGGGAGGATACTATTATATTACACACTTGACTTGTGCCTTGTGGATGATAAGCTTTGGGGGGGTCAGGAGGTGAGTTACTCACCGTAGGATTCCTAGCCGTTGACCTGTACTGGTAGCTGCAGTATTAATGTGACTAGTCCAGTTCAGTTTCTGATCAATGGTACCCCCCAGGATGTTGATTGTGGGGGATTCAGCTATTGTAATGCCATTGAATGTCATTACAATTGAAGGGGCGATGGTTAGATCCTCTCTTGTAGGAGATCATCAGTGCCTGACACCTGTGTGGCACAAATGTAACTTGCCACTTGTCAGCCCGAGCCTGGATAGTGGCCAGGTCTTTCTGCATTTGGGCAAGGGCTGCTTCATTATCGAAGGAGTCGCAAATGGTGCTGAATATTGTGCAGTCATCCGCAAACATACCCACTTCTGATCTTATGATGAAGGCAGGTCATTGATGAAGCAGCTGAAGATGGTTGGGCCGAGGACACTACCCTGAGGAACACCTACAGTGATGTCCTGGAGCTCGTGGTTGGCCTCCAACCATCACAACCATCTTCCTTTGTGCCAGGTACGACTCCAACCAGCAGAGAGTGTTCCCCTGATTCCCATTGACTCCAGATTAGCTGGGAGTCCTTGATGCCATACTCGGTCAAATGCTGCCTTGATGTCAAGGACTGCCACTCTCACCTCACCTCTGGCATTCAACGCTTTTGTGCATGTTTGAACCAAGGCTGTAATGACTGCAGGAAGACATCAATAGACTGATCAGCCGGCCAGAAAAGTAGCAAACTGAGGTCAATCCAGAGAAGCGCGGGGTAATAAATACATTTGGGGAGGACAAACACGAGGGAAGGAATATGAATGGTATGATAGTGAGGTGTTGAGGGACAGAGGGGCATGAGAGTGCAAGTCCACAGATCCCTGAAGGTGACAGGAGAGGTAGATACGATGATTGTAAAGGCAGAGAGATACTTTGTTATTCACGGGGACATAGAGTACTACAGCAGGGAATATTCCCAGCAATTTCTATTGGAGGAAAGACCTGAAACCCCTCTCTCCACAGATGCTGCCAGAGCTGCTGAGTATTTCCAGCATTTTCTGTTTTTATTATAAGATCAGGGAGGTTATACTGGAGCTGTCCAAAACACTAGTTAAACCACAGCTGCATTACTGAGTACAGTTCTGGTCACCACATTACAGGAAGGATGTGTTCATACCAGAGAGGATGCAGAGGAGATTGACCAGGATGTTGACACAAATGGAGAATTTTAACAATGAGGAAAGATTGGAGAGGCCGAGGTTGTTTTCTGTGGAACAGAGAACACTGAGGAGAGATTAACTGAGGTGTTTAACATTCTGAGGGGCCCTGGATAGAATGGACAAGAAGGATTTATTTCATTAATAGGTCAATAACCAAAGGGTTTAGATTTAAAGTAATTAGCAACGGATTGGGAGTGGAAGGGGCATAATGGATCTCTGTGTCTATTCGGAACCCTGGATATGTGTTATCCCTTCTCAGTTCCCAAATAACAGAGGTCAAGTCTGTGCTTTTTGGCAAAGTCCAGTTGAACTTTATTTGTCAGCTGTGCCACTTGTTTTTAATACAAAATTTAGAAAAAATCAACAACTAGCCCTGCAGTAAGCTAGTCAGATTAATTGTCTTTAGCGAATACAGAAGTTGAGTTTTCATTTAAATCATAATACACCAGATAAAATAACTGGGTAATTTTGATTAGCAAAGCGAGCAGCAAAGGTTTCATAAATAGATGGAGTGAGCAAGAAGAGAAACCGAACAGAGCAACAGAAGCACTTTTCCATTCCGGTAAGTGATTCTTAAGAGAATTGTTATCTCAATGTCTGGCCTTCTTTTTATTGCTGATTGGCTTTAACTAATTTATAATTCATCAATTTGACCAAAGTGTCTATCCATCAATTTAAGAGATATATGTATTTGAGTATGTTGGCGGAATTCTCCCATTCCATCGCTTGCCAATTTTCCAAATTATTGACACCTGCATCTCAACATTAATTAGAAAAAAAACAGCCTTCAGGGCATTATGACCTTAGACTGTCTATTACCATGGAAACGAGACTGTCCGTGCTGGAAAAGCAGCAGCATACAATGGGGTCTTTTAGCTAGTTGGCGTCACTGACCTTGCTTGTCTCAAGCAATTTGCAAATGTTAAAATCTAGGTTTAATGAACGAAAACTAAAGTGTATGATCTGGATTAACCCTTAATGGGTATCCAGCTATTGTTGCACTCAAATAATGCTTCATATGCTTCCTGAGTTCTCATTTAACTATTTTACCGTTATCATCTATAGGTAACTAGAAAGCCCATTTCTATCAGTCCCCCCTTTTGATTCTTCTAAAGATTAATAAGATGAATCAAAATAACGAATAGAAGTTAGGGAAGAAATGTGATAGGATAGAATTAAGCGCAGGGAGGAACTCATTTGCGTTTTCTTTAATGGTTCACTTGTTTGAGAACAGCCATCAACACTGGAACGGGCAAAGCTTTGCAAGCGTTACAAGCATTCTGGACGTATTTTATGCAAAAAAGTGATTATATAGTACAATAACAATTCAGTAATAATGGAAGTTAATTATATGATTGCAGTAATAATTGGGTAATAATGCAGTAATGACAGTTCAATAGTAGGAGCCTGGTTCAATGTCATGGGCTGGTGGTGCAGTTGGACAACTATGAACCACTTTGATTGTTGGGGCATTATGGGTAGCCATACATTGGGCAATGCATCTGATCGGCAAGATCACTACCTAAATGACAAACCCAAAAATGAAAAATGAGAGAAGTCCCTGAATGATGGAAATTCCTGTGCTACCCACCCATCCAGAGAGCCATCCCCTAAGAGGGGTGTCAGAGAGTTGTTAAAGTTTCCCAACTTCTTCTGGAATATGTGCTGACAAGCTGTTGATTTCTTCCGAATTATCTGGGATGTAGGTGCAACACTCTGCACCAATCAGGGCACAGGTGCCACCTTTCTCGGCTAGCACATAGTCAAGTGCCATCCGATTCTGTAAAGCCACAGTTCGATTGGCTAGCATCTCGGCTGAAATGCTACTGAGAGCTCGGGCAGTGTCATTGGCTATTTCCTCGAAGGCTGTGGCCAATTTAATGTATTCTCTGCTCAATACGATGATGCCATAGGCAGGGATGAGAGCAGAAAAGAATTTCTCAGCCCCTGTGATCTCGCGTTTAGACCTCGTGATGATAGTGGTCAGTTGATATTTCTCAAACTGTGGGATGAAAGGTCCATGTTTTGAGTCTGCGTTTATAGCATCGGCTAGGGAAACGGAAACGAATGGCGGATGAAGGGGACAATGAATCATAAATAGCACGCTCCTCTGCAGCTCACTGGGAGCCAAGGGTCTGCAGTATTACTGTAATAGGTGCCATTATAGGTAGAATATTGGGCAACCACTTGTGGGTATCAATATTCTGTACAATTTGTCCCATCGGTGTGATTATTAGATATCCTTTTAAAGTCGATGGGATTCCCTTCATGTCCAGAGACCACTACCTTGTGTCATGAGTGCACTCTGTACTGGCACTCACATCCAATAATATTCACATTTACTGTATCCCACATTCCATGCTCTATGATTATAGCCGATTAAACAAATGGTCCCAGTATGATTATGACCAGTTGGGAAGGTTACTTGGGCTGGTTTCTGTTTCCGATCAGAGACATGTTGATACCATCCCTTGAAAGTATTTACTGGGCGGCCTGCAGATCGCCATCTCTTAACCTCATCGTTTATCATTTCTTTGGTTCTGGTGTCTCCACATTGGGGAAGGGAAGAGTCGGGATTTTGGAAAATGTACCATTGTTCCATTTGGGATAAAGTAAAAGGAACAGGCTGCAGTGGGATAGCTGTTTGGGAATTGGTAGGGATAGAAGAACACACCCAGCAATTAGAGACGTTAAAGTCTCTGGCATAGGTATAGGACATGTAAAGGAACGTGTTAACATTGAACTCCTGGGTAAGGCCTGCTGGGCCAAACACATAACTGAAAATCAATATTATGGCAAACATTTTTACAGATTCTGATTTTGGTAAGCGCGCTTCACATATGACGCGTGAATCCTTGATTTCTTTCTTTGGAGTTTCACGGCTGACTGGGTTGAGAGTAATATCTGGTAGGGGCCTTCCCACTTGGCTCCTAATGGTTTGTGCTGAATTTGTTTTATGTAAGCGGATTCGACGGGCACCAAGTCGTGGCCCCATCAGGAGGATCGCCCCACTCCATCGAGGCCTGAAAGCATTTGTTAAGTTTTGACAATAACTAAGTAAAGCATCACTCATCACATGACAGTCTGTCTTTCTTAAGTCAATAGTTCCTGCCAGGGACATGGGTCTACCAGTGATGACCTTAAATGGGCTTAGTTTGGGGTTGCTCTGATACTGCACAAACCTAGTGGCAGGGCTTGAATCCAATTCATGCCTTCTTGGTTGTATCTGGACAATCGTTCTTTTAAAGTCCGGTTCATGCGTTCCACTTGTCCTGATGATTCTGGATGATCAGGGCAGTGTAGATTCCAATCGATGTTCAGTAATCTGCACACCTCCTGGCAAACAGCAACTGTAAAGTGGGTTCCACTGTCTGAGTCAATCTAGCTGGTACTCCCCATCTGGGAATATAGCCTTTGCATAGGACTTTGGATGTATGGGTGGCTGTAGCCCTCCTGGCTGGAGCAGCCTCTACCCATCTAGAGAACTTATCCACTATTACAAGGAAGTCAGTGTATCTTTGACATGTAGGAAGGGTGATGTAATCGACCTGTATATTCTGGAATGGTCCTGCAGGGGCAGGAGCTTTTAGCTGAGGCATTGATGTTATAGGTCGTAAGTTGTTCTTTTCACAGGTTACACAGCAGTTTGATACCAATTGTGCATATTTTTTGAATCCTTTGCCACACCAACTTTTCTGGAATCAAGCCATCATCTGTCCTGGGCCAGAAATGGCAAAATGGCATCAGTGCCTGTGGTGCAACTGGTTTATCAGTCTGAACTTGTCTCCAAATATCATCACCATACAACTGGATACCTGAGTCTAACCATGACCATTTCTCTTCTTGTGCCGAGTCATGTTGCATTTCAAGTAGATCTTGCAATAAATCGGTCACTCCCAATTTGTAGATGTGTCTTGGTTCTGCTGAAGAATCCCACTGGGAGGCAGCTTCCTTCGCTACTCTGTCTGCAAGGGTGTTTCCTTGTGCTTCTATAGTGTTGTCTTGAGTAATGGCAATACCATTTAGAATGGATACTTCTTTTGGCAAAGCTATGGCTTCTCGGAGGTCATCATTTCAGTGGTGGGAGTCTAGAACTCGCTGTCTCATAGGGTCCTAGAAGCAGAAATCCGGATCACTTTAAAATAAATGTCTTGGATATCCAATTGAAGGACTGGGACATACAGGGCAATCGACTGAGATCTGCAAAATAGGATTTAGCCGAATAGTTCCACTTCAGCCAGCACTCACACAATGGGCCAAATGGCCTCTATCTGTACCAGAACTTTGAGGTTTTTACTCTGATAGTTGGAGTTTGTTTCTGATGATAATAACCTCTAAGGGACTGGAGTTTAACATTCTAGATATTGGTGAAATAAATCAGCTGTTTTAAACACGTTGTAGATTTTTGTCTTTCCCGCCTGAGTGTTTAACATCACCTGGCTGGAGCTCAGAAAGGACAATCTCACCTCATAGAATCAGAGAATTTACAGTGCAGAAGGAGGCCATTCGGCCCATTGAGTCTGTACCAGCCCTTGGAAAGAGCATCCTACTTAAGCCCACACCTCCACCCTATCCCCGTAACCCCACCTAACCTTTTGGACGCGAAGGGCAATTTAGCATAGTCAATCCACCTAACCTGCACATCTTTGGAGTATGGGAGGAAACCGGAGCACCCGGAGGAAAGCCACACAGACACGGGGAGAACGTGCAGGCTCCGCACAGACAGTGACCCAAGCAGGAATCGAACCCGGGT
Source organism: Scyliorhinus torazame (assembly GCF_047496885.1). Lineage (NCBI taxonomy): Eukaryota > Metazoa > Chordata > Chondrichthyes > Carcharhiniformes > Scyliorhinidae > Scyliorhinus > Scyliorhinus torazame. The sequence continues at coordinate 112,462,561 of NC_092711.1, forward strand.
TCCTGGCGCTGTGAAACAACAGTGCTACCCACTGTGCTACCGTGCCGCCCTTGCATCCAAGCTCCCGGATTGTCTGTCTTCTCTCCGGGTAAGATTCTGTTTGTCGCTTGTATTTCACTGTGGCAGGGCAGAGACCTGATTGAAGGGTTCAAACATTGGAGTTCTGGGAAAGATGGTCAAAGATTTGGGAGGTGGCAACATGTTCAAACAGTTTGGAGAGGAGACGGAGGTTTAAGATGGGGCAGTAATTTGTAAGGATGGCAGGGTCAAGGGTTTGTTTTATTGAGGAGGGGGTGATGATGGCAGATTTGAAGGACAGAGGGACAGTGACTGAAGAGAGAGAAATGTTGACAATATCCGTGGATACAGGGGAGTTGGCTGATCAGTAGCTGAGTGGGAATAGGGTCGATGGAGCAGGAGCTGGGTCTCATGGACAAGATGGGCTCTGAGAGGGCATGAGGGGAGAGAAACTAGAGAAAGATGTGGGTTCAGGGCTCAGGAAAGGATGACATTTAGAGACAGTTTGGTCCGGTGGGCTCGTGGAAGGGAGGGAAGCAGCAGAGACAGCTGATCGGATTTACTCAATCTCAGTCACAAAGAAGTTCCACAAGCTCCTCACACTTCTTTATGGAGGTGAGGATGGAAGAGACAGGGGAGAGTGAGAGTACTTCAAAAGGAACTAACCTGTGTCAGAGATATTAAAACGTTTCAACACACTGCGGATTTAACTCAAATCTAATGTATTTGACTTTTAGCCAGAATATTAGCCCCTGTAAATGGGCTGAAGTTTGTTATCAGCAGAAAGAGATCCAAATGAACATGGTTCAGTCCTGAATGTGAGTAACAGCAAAACCCATTCACTGTGGTTATTTGTGGCCTCGTTGGTGCTGCTGCAGGTGGTATGAAATGGTGAATCCCTTCCCACACTCAGAGCAGGTGAACGGTCTCTCCCCAGTGTGAATTCGCTGATGTACAGTGAGGTTAGATGATCGTCTGAACCCAGTCCCGCAGTGAGAGCATCTAAACGGTCTCTCGTCAGTGTGAACACGTTGATGGCGCATCAGTTCCACAGGACTTTTATAGCACCTCCCGCAGTCTGGACATTGGAACGGTCTCTCGCTGTGAACTCGCTGGTGCTTCTGTAGGTTGTAAGACATTTTGAATCCCTTCCCACACTCTGAACAGGTGAACGGTCTCTCTCCAGTGTGAACTCGCTGGTGCTTCTGCAAGTCAGATGACTGAGTGAATCCCTTCCCACACATGGAGCAGGCGAATGGCCTCTCCCCAGTGTGAATTCGCTGGTGCTTCTGCAAGTCAGATGACTGAGTGAATCCCTTCCCACACTTGGTGCAGGTGAATGGCCTCTCTCCAGTGTGAATTCGCTGATGTACAGTGAGCTGAGATGAGTGTCTGAACCCAGTCCCGCAGTGAGAGCACCTAAACGGTCTCTCGTCAGTGTGAACACGTTGATGGCACATCAGTTCCCCAGAACTTTTATAGCACTTCCCGCAGTCTGGACATTGAAACGGTCTCTCATCAGTGTGAACTCGCTGGTGTTTCTGCAGGGTGGATAACTGAGTGAATTCCTTCCCACACTGGGAGCAGGCGAATGGCCTCTCCCCAGTGTGAATTCGCTTATGTACAGTGAGGTGAGATGATTGTCTGAACCCAGTCCCGCAGTGAGAGCACCGAAACGGTTTCTCGTCAGTGTGAACACGTTGATGGCTCATCAGATCCCCAGAACGTTTGTGGCACTTCCCGCAGTCTGGACATTGAAACGGTCTCTCATCAGTATGAACTCGCTGGTGACTCAGCAGGACGGATGACTGAGTGAATCCCTTCCCACACTTGGAGCAGGTGAATGGTCTCTCCCCTGTGTGAACCCGCTGGTGTTTCCGCAGGGCGGATGACAGAGTGAATCCCTTCCCACACTTGGAGCAGGTGAATGGTCTCTCCCCAGTGTGAACTCGCTGGTGTGTGGACAGATTAGATGACTCAGTGAATCCCTTCCCACACTTGGAGCAGGTGAATGGTCTCTCACCAGTGTGACTGCGTCGATGAATTTCCAGATGGGATGGGGAAGTGAATCCTTTCCCACAGTCTGCACATTTCCACGGTTTCTCCTCGGTGTGACTGCATTTGTGTCTCGTGAGGCCTGATGATCGAGTGAATCCTCGTCCACACACACAACACGTGTACGGTTTCTCCTCACTGTGAACGATGCTTTTTCTTTCCATGTTCAAAGTACGATGATGTTCAGAATATGATAAATTGCAAACTCTGTCAGATCCTGGTGTGATATTTGGTTTGCATATCTGGACTTTGAAGCCTCCCCTTCGAACACCCTGTGAAAACAGAAAATAGGGAGTGAGAGAGAACCCACAAAAACACAAAGGCAGGTTGTGAAATTGAGCTGAATGAATCTGGTCATTTGTGGGGCCGGCACTGGGAAAAAGTGACCATGAAAACTGCTGGATTGCTGTAAATACCCAACTGGCCTCTTCGGGAAGAGGGAGAAAGAGGTGAAGAGGGATTTTGTATATTTACAAGACATATCAAGGGAGTAGTTGGCAAAGCAAATTCAATCTTCAGCTTCATAAACAATAATATTGATACTGAAACTATGCTTCTGGTGGCATGGTGGTTAGCACTGCTGCCTCACAGTGCCAGGGACTCAGGTTCAATTCCGACCTTGGTGACTGTGTGTGTGGAGTTTGCACTTTCTCACCGTGTCTGCGTGGGTTTCCACCCGGTGCTCAGGTTTCCTCCCACAGTCCAAAGAAGGGAACATTAGGTGGATTGGCCTTGATAAATTGCCCCTTAGTGTCCAGCGATGTGCAGGTTAGGTGGGGCTATGGCGTTACAGGGACAGGGTAGGGGTGTGGGCCTAGGCAGGGTGCCCTTTCAGAGAATCAGTGCAGCCTCGATGGGCCGAATGGCCCCCTTCTGCACTGTAGGAATTCTATGGCTCTAATTCTATTCTATGAATCTTTCTGAAGCTCTGGTCACCACTCTTCAGGAAGAACAAAGAACAAAGAAAAATTACAGCACAGGAACAGGCCCTTCGGCCCTCCCAGCCTGCGCCGATCCAGATCCTTTATCTAAACCTGTCGTCTCTTTCCAAGGATCTACTTCTCTGTTCCCCGCCCGTTCATATATCTGTCTAGATGCATCTTAAATTATGCTATCGTGACCGCCTCTACCACCTCCGCTGGCAAAGCGTTCCAGGCACCCACCACCCTCTGCGTAAAAAACTTTCCACGCACATCTCCCTTAAACTTTCCCCCTCTCACCTTGAAACCGTGACCCCTTGTAATTGACACCCACACTCTTGAAAAATTTTGTTGCTATCCACCCTGTCCATACCTCTCATAATTTTGTAGATCTCAATCAGATCCCCGCTCAACCTCCATCTTTCCAACGAAAACAATCCTAATCTACTCAACCTTTCTTCATAGCTAGCCCCCTCCATACCAGGCAACATCCTGGTGAACCTCCTCTGCACCCTCTCTAAAGCATCCACATCCTTTTGGCAATGTGGCGACCAGAACTGCACGCAGTATTCCAAATGTGGCCTAACCAAAGTCCTATACAACTGTAACATGACCTGCTGACTCTTGTACTCAATACCGCGTCCGATGAAGGCAAGCATGTTGTATGCCTTCTTGACCACTCTATCGACCTGCATTGCCACCTTCAGGGTACAATGGACCTGAACTCCCAGATCTCTCTGTGCATCAATTTTCCCCAGGACTCTTCCATTGACCGTATAGTCCGCTCTTGAATTAGATCTTCCAAAATGCATCACCTCGCATTTGCCTGGATTGAACTCTAACTGCCATTTCTCTTCCCAACTCTCCAATCTATCTATATTTTGCTGTATTTTCTGACAGTCCTCCTCGCTATCTGCAACTCTATCTGAATGTGAAGGTTCTTGGAGAAGATGCAGAGGAGATTTACCAGAATGGTTCCAGCAAAGGAGGTTGAGGGGAGATTTGATTCAGGGACACAGATTATGCCAGATTTCCATCAGGTGGACAAAGAAACTCTGTTTCCATTCACTGGTCGTACAAGCAGTCGGGACACAGATTTAAAGTTTTGGGTAAAACCTGGATTGAACAATATAAGATCCTGAGGGGTCTTGACAGGGTGGATGTGGAGAGGATGTTTCCTCTTGTGGGAGAATCGAGAACATCACTGTTGCAAAATAAGGGGTCTCCCATTTCAGATGGAGATGAGGATTTTTTATTCTCTTGAGGGTTGTAAAACTTAGGAACTCGCGTCCTTAAAAGGCAGTGGAAGCAGAGTCCTTGAATATTTATAAGGCAGAGCTGGATAGATTCTTGATGAGCAAGGGGGTGAAAGGTCATCGGGGTAGGCAGGAATGTGAAGTTAACGTTAGAATGAGATCAGCCGCAATCTTATTGAATACTGAGCAGGCTCGAGGGGCCGAGTGGCCTGTTCCTAGTTTGTATGTAAAAGGTACAGGAGATATGAGGTGATATGAGATGTATGTTTTGACACAGCGAGCGGCAATGGCCTGAAACTTGCTGCCTTGGAGAGAGTTTGAAAATAAACACAATGAATGATTTGATTTCAAAAGGAAATTTGATGGACATCTGAGGGAAATTACCTGCGAGGACACAGGGAGAGATCAGGAGAATGGCACTGACTGGATTGCTCCAGAGAGCTAGCATGGACTCAATGGGCCGAATGCCATTCTCTGTGCCAACATGTCTCTGAATCCTTTGTGTAATCTAATTTTGTAATTTAACCCCGGGGGGGTTCAGATATCACTCAGCTAAATCTGTGCTACACTCCCTCCGAGGCCATTCTATCCTTCCTCAGGTTTGTTGCCCAGAACTGAACACAGTTCTCCAGGTTTGGTCTAACCAGGGTTTGTGAATCTTGGGGCTTTTCCAGTTACACTGAGACTTGAAATCTTCCCTCACAGACAGAACAGACAAACCTTTTACCTTCCACACCCAGATGCTGCTGATATTCAGGGTCTGATGAACCTAGTGACTCTGTCAGATCGCGATGTGACGTTTGGTTTGCGTTTCCCGTCTGTTAAACCTCCACTTCCAGTATCCTGTAAATTTACAGAAACCTCACAGTCAGTTAGGACAGAAATTCACAACATTCTCTCCTCGCCAACTTTGATTAAATGGAGGTTTGATCACATGACCTGCCCCCATCCTCCAGCCATTAATCGGTCAACACATCCATCCTTGTGACACACTGCCTTCCTCGGCCAATTGGGAAGCAAAATGACTCATTACCTCACAGGACAGTTACTGACCTAACGATTTTCCAGACACCCAGGTGTGAATCTCACCAACGCAGGGAGCGGAGTTGGTGTGAACTCGGGGAGAGGAGCTTCGGAACAGTAAATATAAATAACTTACCTCAGGGATTCAGGGCAGCACGGTAGCCTTGTGGATAGCACAATTGCTTCACAGCTCCAGGGTCCCAGATTCGATTTCGACTTGGGTCACTGTCTGTGCGGAGTCTGCACATCCTCCCCGTGTGTGCGTGGGTTTTCTCCGGGTGCTCCAGTTTCCTCCCACAGTCCAAAGATGTGCAGGTTAGGTGGATTGGCCATGATAAATTGCCCTTAGTGTTGGGTGGGGTTACTGGGTTATGGGGATAGGGTGGCGGTGTTGACCTTGGGTAGGGTGCTCTTTCCAAGAGCCGGTGCAGACTCGATGGGCCGAATGGCCTCCTTCTGCACTGTAAATTCTATGATAATCTATGATGATTCACGGCCTAGTCGGCAGGGAGAGGCGTTGGCCCGGATCCGGGGAGGAACGGCAAGTATAAATAACTTACCTCGGGGATTCATGGCCTTGTCTGCAGGGAGCGGGGTTGGTGCCAATCCGGGGAGGAAGAGCTTCGGAACAGTCAGTATAAATAACTTACCTGTTGGGTATCTGGACTGGGGGAAAAAACTGAAACGTGACATTAGAGTAATTAACTAAGTCGGGGAGTAACTAGGAGATTAGTAACTAGGAGATTGCTGATTTTTATCTATATCAACGATTTGGATGAGAATGTACAAGGCTTGATCAGTAAGTTAGCAGATGACACTAAAATAGGTGGTATTGTAGACAGTGAGGAAGGTTATCAGAAATTGCAGCAGGATCTTGATCAGCTGAGGAAGTGGGCCGAGAAATGGCAAATGGAGCTCAATACACATCAGTGCGAGGAGTTGCATTTCGGAAAGTCAAATCAAGGTAGGACTTTCACAGTGAATGGTAGGACCTTAGGGAGTATCGTGGACCAGAGCGACCTTGGAATTCCGGTGCACGGTTCTCTAAAGGTGGAGTCACAGGTAGACAGGGCAGAGTTTGTGGCATGCTGAACTTCATCAGTCAGGGCATTGAGTATAGAAGTTGGGAAGTTATGTTGCAGTTGTACAGGACGTTGGTGAGGTCGCACCTGGAGTATTGTGTTCAGTTTTGGCTGCTTTGCTGACAGAAAGATGTTATTAAACTGGAGAGAGTGAAGAAGAGATTTACAAGGATGTTGCCCGGACTCAAGGGACTGAGTTACAGGGAGAGATTGGACAGGCCAGGACCTTTTTCTTTGGAGCGTAGGAGACTGAGGGGTGATCTTATCGAGGTGTGTAAGATCATGAGAGGCATGGATAGGGTGAATACGCTCAGTCTTTTCTCAAGGTTGGGGAATCAAGGACTCGAGGGCATCGGTTTATGTTCAGAGGGGAAAGAATTAATGGGAACCTAAGGAGCAACGGTTTTACACAGAGGATGGTACGTATGTGGAATGAGCTGCCAAAGGAAATGGTTGAGGCAGTGACATTGACAACATTGAAAAGGCATTTGGACAGATACATGGATAGGAAAGGTTCAGAGGGATATTGGGCCAAATACAGGCCAATGGGATTGGCTTAGGTGGGCTTTTTGGTTGGCATGGACCAGTTTGGGCCGAAGGACCTGTCTCCATACCATAGATTCTATGAACCCCAAGTCTCTTTGGACACCCACTGTACTTAACCTCTTTCCATTTAGAAAGTACTCAGTTCGATCTTTTTTTGGTTCAAAGCAGATAACCTCACACTTGTTTACATTGCTACAGTGTTGCTCATTCACCTCGTCTGTCAATATCTCCTTACAATTTTATGCTATCATCTAGGCTGTCTACGATGCCACCGAACTTTGTATCATCAGCAACAGGCAGAAGAGGCCCTTCGGTCCATCAAGTTTGCATCGACACATGAAAAGCCTGACCCACCTACCTAATCCCATTTGCCAGCACTTGGCCCATAGCCTTGAATGTTATGACGTGCCAGTCTTCATCCAGGTGCTTTTTAAAGGATGTGAGGCAACCCGCCTCTACTACCCTCCCAGGCAGTGCATTCCAGACCATCACCACCCTCTGGGTAAAACATTTTTCCTCAATTCCCCCCTAAACCTCCTGCCCCTCACCTTGAACTGGTGTCTCCTTGTGACTGATCTTTCAACTAAGGGAACGACTGCTCCCTATCCACCCTGTCCACGCCCCTCGTACACCTTGATCAAGTTGCCCCTCAGCCTTTTGCTCCCACAAACACAACCCACGCCTATCCAACCTCTCTTCATAACCTAAATGTTCCATCCCAGTCAACATCCTGGTGAATTGCCTCTGCACCCCCTCCAGTGCAATCACATCCTTCCTATAATGTGGCGACCAGAACTGCACACAGTACTCCAGCTGTGGCCTCATAATAGTTCAATACAACTCCCAACATGACCTCCCTGCTTTTGTAATCTATGCCTCAATTTGATAAAGTGTCCCGTATGCCTTTTTCCCCACCCTATTAACCTGCCCTTCTACCTTCAGAGATCTATGGACAAACACGCCAAGGTCCCTTTATTTGTCAAACTTCCCAGTGTCATGCCATTAGTTGAATGCTTCCTTGACAAATTACTCCTTCCAAAGTGTGTCACCTCAGACTTTTCAGGGTTAAATTCCATCTGCCACTTTTCTGCCCATTTGACCGTCCCGTCTGTATTTTCCTGTAACCAAAGACACTCAACCTCACTGTTAACCACCAGGCCAAGCTTTGTGTCATCCACAAAAACTGATCCTACCCCCCACATAGTCATCTATGTTGTTTATATAAATGATGAATAATAGGGGGCCCAGCACAGATCCCTGTAGTACGCCACTGGTCACTGGCTTCCAGTCACTGAAGCAGTTGTCTGTCATCATCCCCGGATCACAGCTACGCCAATTTTCAATTCACCTCATCAAATTACCCTGTATCCCATGTGCATTTGCTTTCTTTTTCTGGGTCTGTACTCGTTGGGAGTTTCGAAGGATGAGGGAGATCTTATTGAAACTTACAGAATACTGAGAGGCCGAGAGAGAGTGGACGTGGAGAGGATGTTTCCACGAGTGGGAAAAACTAGAACCAGAGGGCACAGCTTCAGACTGAAGGGAAGATCCTTTGAAACTGAGATGAGGAAGAATTTCTTCAGCCAGAGGACAGTGAATCTGTGGAACTCATTGCTGTGAAGGCTGGGGAGACCTGTAGCCACGTAAAATGGCTGCTTCCCGATTAATTTGGCCAAAACCCGATTTAAAATGGCTAACCGGAAAGGCTGATGGGAAAAGCAGGTAACAAGACACAAACGGACAGCTGCAGGCAGAATATCATATTCGGCTCTGGGGAAGTCGGCCCAGATCGATACTCAGGGCTATTAACAGCCCATCAACCAAGACATCTGCAGTTATACTCAGGACTATTAGCAGCCCATCAACCCAGACATCTGCAGTTTAATCGGCTATCCCCGGAAACAATTGCAACATATTAGCAATTGAATACCGGGCCAGACCTGTCGGCGCCTGCAGTGGCCGAAACAAAGGCAGGTGAACGACCACCCCCCGATCGGGGAATCGCCTCGCAATTGGACGTATCGAACCCAGTGATTGGGAACAAGTCCAATCACTTGGGACTCAGGGTCAAGGGCCGCCCCGAGAGGCGGGAAGCCCCTGGGCCCTATAAAGTGAGGGGCCAAGTTCAGATCTCTCTCTCTCTCCCTTCTTCGCCTGCTCGAGACCTTCGCAAGAACACCAACCAGCAACTGTAAGTTTGAATCCAGCGATCGCTATCCGATAAAGACTCCTAGCCATCGACCTGTATCAGCCTTTTGAATCCCGCGGGCCAGATCTGATTGGATAAGCCATTCGTTTCCCTGACCTGGTGGGCTCTTCCTAAAGTTAAGTATTGGCCAGTAGTGATAGGTTTATTATATAGATAGTAGGATTATTGTATAAACATTACTTGTTGTATATAATAAATGACCGTTGATTTCAATCTTACTAAGCGGTGTGCTGACTTATTAACCATAACTTGAACCACGTGGCGGTATCAGAAAGATACCTGGCGACTCGTGACCAAAGGTGACGTAATCAGAGCTAATAAACTAAGGCTAAAAAGAGCAACAGTCCAAATCAGAGTGTCTTTAAGACAGAGATAGATAGTTCTTGATTAATAAGGGCATCCGGTGAATAAGGAGAAGGCAGGAGAATGAAGAAGAGAAACATATCAGCCATGATTGAATGGCGGAGCAGACTCGATGGGCCGAATGGCCTAATTCCTTTTTAAAAATAAATTTAGAGTATCCAATTCATTTTTTCCAATTAAGGGGCGTGTTTAATCCCCCGACCTTGCACATCTTTGTGTTGTGGGGGCGAAACCCACGCAAACACGGGGAGAAAGTGCAAACTCCACACGGAGAGTGACCCAGAGCCGGGATCGAATCTGGGATCTCGGCGCCGTGAGGCTGCAGTGCTACTCACTGCACTACCGTGCTGCCCGGCCTAATTCTGCTCCTATGTCTTATGGTCTTCCAAGTCTCCCATTGGGATCTTGTCAAAGATTTGCTGAAGTCCATGTAAACAGCATCAACTGCACTACCTTCATCTACACAGCTCGTCACCTGCTCAAAAAATGCAATCAAATTTGGTCAGCATGACTTCCTTCTGACAAATGCTGACTATTCCTGATCAAATCCTGCCTCTGCAAGTGGAGATAGATTCTCTCCCATAGTTTCCCTACCACTGACGCAAGACTCACTGGCCTGCAGTTTCCTGGCTTATCTCTACAACCTTTCTTAAACAGTGGGGCCACATTAGCTGAACTCCAGTCCTCTGGCAATTCCCCCGTGGCCAGAGAGGAATTAAAAATTTGGGTCAGAGCCCCTGCAATCTCCTCCCGCGCCTCCCACAACAGTCTAGGGCACAACTCATCCGGACGTGCAGATTTGTCCACTTTTAAACCTGCCAACACCTCCAATACCTTGTCACTCCCGATGTTAATTTGCTCAGGAACTTCAGTCTCTGCCTGAATTCCATATCTGCCTCCTCATACTCTTGGGTGAAGACAAATGTGAAGTGTTCGTTCAACACCCTACGTCAGACTGTTGTTCATAGACTACAGCTCCGCCTTCAACACCAATAGCCCAACAAAACTAATAACCAAACTCTGCAATCTTGGACTTGACCCTTCCCTGTGCAGCTGGATCCTTGTCTTCCTCACCAACAGACCGCAATCTGTCAGGATAGGTAACAGCATCTCCTCCACAATAGTCCTCAACACCGGGGCCACACAAAGATGTGTGCTCAGTCCTCTACTGTACTCCGTATACACACACACAAGACTGTGTGGCAAGCTTTAACTCCAATTCTATCTATAAGTTACGAATGATACGAATATGATGGATCGTACCTCAAACAACGACGTGTCAAACTACAGAAGGGAGAAAGATCACTTGGTTGCTTGGTGGACAGAAAACAACCTCTCTCTCAATGCCAGCAAAACCAAGGAACTGATCATCGACTTCAGGAAGTGTAGTACGACACACGCTCCCGTCTACATCAATGGCTCCGAAGTGGGAATGGTCGATAGCTTAAAGTTCCTGGGGGGTCACCATTACCAACAGTCTGTCCTGGTCCACTTACATTTATGCAACAGTGAAGACAGCCCAACAACGTCTCTACTTCCTATGGAAGCTAAAGAAATTTGGCATGTCCGCATCGACTCTCACAATCTTCTACAGATGTGCGAAAGAGAGCATCCTATCCGGCTGCATCACATCACAAGAAACTTTTTTTTTTTTTAAATCACAGCAGTCCAGATGGTTTCTAACCAGGATTTTATATATCTCAGTACTTCTCCAGTCACACAGATACTGGAAATCTTTACCTACAAACAGAACAGACCCGAAGAAATAGGAACAGGAGTCAGCCGTTCAGTCCTTTGAGCTGCTCCACCATTTAATAAGATCACGGCTGATCTCACACTCACTAAGTCCACTTTCCTACCTTCCCTCAGTAATCCTCAATTCCCCTACTGATTAAAAACAGATCGATCTCAGCCTTGCAACTGATCACGGACTCGGCCTCCACATTTCCTGGGCTAAATAATTCCAAGATTCACCAGTTTGGGAGAAGAAATTCTTTCCTCATTTGGCAGTCCCTCCAAACCCAGGATCACCCTCGTGAACCTCCTCTGTACTACCTCCAATGATAATATATCTTTCCTGAAATAAGGGGACCAAGACTGTACACATTATTCTAAATGTGGCCTCACTGGAAGCTTGTACAGTTTTGTGCAGCAACACAACTTTGTGTGTAGAATCCAGCCCCCTTGAAATAAAACATGCAGGACGAGGCTAAAAAGATGGCCTCTCCTCCTAGAATGTCCAACAAGGGGAAACATCCGCTCTACGTCTACCCCGTTAATCCCCTTTAGCATTTAATGTACCTCAATTATATCTCCTCTCATTCTTCTAAACACCAGTGAGTATTGGCCTAAACTGCTCAAATCTCTCATCACAAGACAATCAATCTAGTGAACCTTCTCTGAACCGCCGCTAATGTATTTATGCCATTGTCCAAGGGACAAAATCTGCATCACTCCCAATGTGGTCTCACCAACGGCCTATACAGTTACAACAGCACTGCCCTACTTTATACTCTATTCCATTAGCAATGAAAGCCAACATTCCATTTGCCTTCCTTATTACCTGCTGCACCTGCAGACTGTCTGCGATCCGTGCACAAGGGCACCCAGATCCCTCTGTACAAAAGCATTTTGAACTTTCTCTTAATTTAGATAATAAGTTGCTTTATTATTCCTCTGAGCAAAATGGATAACCTCACACTTATGCAGGTTAAATTCCATCTGACACAGTTTGACCCACTCACCTATTTCTCATTTCCTCATCGCAGCTTGCTTTCCCACCCATTTCAGTGTTAGCTGTAAATTTGGCTATCGGAAGACCAAAAGACTGTAAGACATAGGAGCAGAATTAGTCCACTCGGCCCATCGGGTCTGCTCCGCCAATCAATCATGGCTGATATTTTCTCATCCCCATTCTCCTGCCTTCTCCCCATAACCCCTGATCCCCTTATTAATCAAGAACCTATCTATCCCTGTCTTAAAGACACTCAGTGATTTGGCCTCCACTGCCTTCTGCAGCAAAGGGTTCCACAGATTCACCACCCTCTGGCTGAAGAAATTCCTCCTCATCTCGGTTTTAAACGATCGTCCCTTTAGTCTGAGATGGTGTCCTCTGCTTCTAGTTTCTCCTACAAGTGGAAACATCCTCTCCATGTCCACTCGACCCAGGCCTCGCAGCATCCTTAAAGTTTCAATAAGGTCCCCCCTCATCCTTCTAAACTCCAACAGACCCAGAATCCTCAACCGTTCCTCATACGACAAGCTCATCATTCCAGGGATCATTCTTGTGACCTCCTCTGGACCCTTTCCAAGGCCAGCACATCCTTCCCAGATACAGGGCCCAAAACTGCTCAGAATACTCCAAATGAGGTCTGACCAGGTACAACCTCAGAAGCACATTCCTGGTCTTGTATTCTAGCTCTCTTGACATGAATGCTAACATTGCATTTGCCTTCTTAACTGCTGACTGAACCTGTACATTAACCTTAAGAGAATCATGAACAAGGACTCCCAATTACCTTTGTGCTTCTGATTTCCGAAAGCATTTCCCCATTTAGAAAATAGTCTATGCCTAAATTCCTCCTTCCAAAGTGCATAACCTCACACTTTTCCACATTGTATTTCATTTGCCACTTCATTGCCCACTCTCCTAACTTGTCCAAATCCTTCTGCAGCCCCCCCTGCTTCCTCAATACTACTTGTCCCTCTACAGATCTTTGTATCATCTGCAAAATTAGCAACAGTGCCTTCACTTCCTTCTTCCAGATCATGAATCGTACATTCTATCTGTCCCATAGTCATTAATTTAGACTGTAAATAGTTGGGGGCCGAGGACCGAACCCTGTGGCACACCACTAGATACAGCTTGCCAACCAGAAAAAGACAGACGAGCCCTCCAAGACCCCTCACACCTGTGTTATTCTCTCTTCCATCGGCAGAAGCTACAAAAGTCTGAGAAGACGCACCAACAGATTCAAAAACAGCTACTTCCGTGCTGTTACCAGACTCCTGAATGAGCCTCTTATGGACTGAACTGATCTCTCCAAGCATCTTCTTGGGACGGTCAATAGAGAATTAAAGGTGCTATATTTAAATGCGCGCAGTGTACGGAACAAGGTAGATGAGCTTGTGGCCCAGATTGTGACTGGCAGGTATGATGTGGTAGGCATCACAGAGACATGGTTGCAGGGGGTTCAGGACTGGCATTTAAACATCCAGGGATTCACAACCTATCGAAAAGACAGGGAGGTGGGCAGAGGGGGCGGGGTTGCCTTGTTAACTAGGAATGAAATTAAATCAATAGCACTAAATGACATAGGGTCAGATGATGTGGAGTCTGTGTGGGTAGAGTTGAGGAACCACAAAGGCAAAAAAAACATAATGGGAGTTATGTACAGGCCTCCTAACAGTGGTCAGGACCGGGGGCACAAAATGCACCACGAAATAGAAAGTGCATGTCAGAAAGGCAAGGTCACAGTGATCATGGGGGACTTCAATATGCAGGTGGACTGGGTAAATAATGCTGCCAGTGGACCCAAGGAAAGGGAATTCATTGAATGTTTACAGGAGGGCTTTTTGGAACAGCTTGTGATGGAGCCCACGAGGGAACAGGCCATTCTGGACTTAGTGTTATGTAATGAGCCAGACTTGATTAAAGATCTTAAAGTAAGGGAGCACTTAGGAGACAGTGATCATAATATGGTAGAATTCAATCTCCAATTTGAAAGAAAGAAGGTAGAATCAGATGTAAAGGTGTTACAGTTAAATAAAGGTAACTAAAGGGGCATGAGGGAGGAACTGACGAAAATCGACTGGGAGCAGAGCCTAGTGGGAAAGACAGTAGAACAGCAATGACAGGAGTTTCTGGGAGTAATTGAGGACACAGTGCAGAGGTTCATCCCAAAGAAAAGAAAGGTTATCAGAGGGGGGATTAGGCAGCCATGGCTGACAAAGGAAGTTAGGGAATACATCAAAGCAAAAGAGAAAGCCTATAATGTGGCAAAGAGTAGTGGGAAGTCAGAAGATTGGGAAGGCTACAAAAACAAACAAAGGATAACAAAGAGAGAAATAAGGAAAGAGGATCAAATATGAAGGTAGGCTAGCCAGTAACATTAGGAATGATAGTAAAAGTTTCTTTAAATACATTAAAAACAAACGGGAGGCAAAAGTTGACATTGGGCCGCTCCAAAATGACGCTGGTAATTTTGTGATGGGAGACAAGGAAATAGCTGAGGAACTAAATAAGTACTTTGCGTCAGTCTTCACAGTAGAAGACATGAGTAATATCCCACCAATTCCGGAGAGTCAGGGGGCAGAGTTGAATATGGTAGCCATCACAAAGGAGAAAGTGCTAGAGAAACTAAGAGGTCTAAAAATTGATAAATCTCCGGGCCCAGATGGACTACATCCTAGAGTTCTAAAGGAGATAGCTGAAGAAATAGTGGAGGCGTTAGTTATGAGCTTTCAAAAGTCACTGGAGTCCAGGAAAGTCCCAGAGGATTGGAAAATCGCTGTTGTAACCCCCCTGTTCAAGAAGGGAACAAGGAAAAAGATGGAAAATTATAGGCCAATTAGCCTAACCTCGGTTGTTGGCAAGATTCTAGAATCCATTGTTAAGGATGAGATTTCTAAATTCTTGGAAGTGCAGGGTCAGATTAAGACAAGTCAGCATGGATTTAATAAGGGGAGGTCGTGCCTGACAAACCTGTTAGAGTTCTTTGAAGAGATAACAAATAGGTTAGACCAAGGAGAGCCAATGGATGTTATCTATCTTGACTTCCAAAAGGCCTTTGATAAGGTGCCTCACGGGAGACTGCTGAGTAAAATCAGGGCCCATGGTATTCGAGGCATGGTACTAACATGGATTGACGATTGGCTGTCAGGCAGAAGGCAGAGAGTTGGGATAAAGGGTTCTTTTTCGGAATGGCAACCGGTGACGAGTGGTGTCCCGCAGGGTTCAGTGTTGGGGCCACAACTGTTCTCTTTATATATTAACAATCTAGATGACGGGACTGGGGGCATTCTGGCTAAGTTTGCCAATTATACAAAGATTGGTGGAGGGGCAGGTAGTATGGAGGAGGTGGGGAGGCTGCAGAAAGATTTGGACAGTTTAGGAGAGTGGTCCAAGAAATGGCTGATGAAATTCAACGTGGGCAAGTGCGAGGTCTTGCACTTTGGAAAAAAGAATAGAGGCATGGACTATTTTCTAAACGGTGACAAAATTCATAATGCTGAAGTGCAAAGGGACTTGGGAGTCCTAGTCCAGGATTCTCTAAAGGTAAACTTGCAGGTTGAGTCCGTAATTAAGAAAGCAAATGCAATGTTGTCATTCATCTCAAGAGGCTTGGAATATAAAAGCAGGGATGTACTTCTGAAGCTTTATAAAGCATTAGTTAGGCCCCATTTAGAATACTGTGAGCAATTTTGGGCCCCACACCTCAGGAAGGACATACTGGCACTGGAGCGGGTCCAAGCGGAGATTCACACGGATGATCCCAGGAATGGTAGGCCTAACATACGGTGAACGTCTGAGGATCCTGGGATTATATTCATTGGAGTTTAGGAGGTTGAGGGGAGATCTAATAGAAACTTACAAGATAATGAATGGCTCAGATAGGGTGGATGTAGGGAAGTTGTTTCCATTAGCAGGGGAGACTAGGACCCGGGGGCACAGCCTTAGAATAAAAGGGAGTCACTTTAGAACAGAGATGAGGAGAAATTTCTTCAGCCAGTGAGTGTTGGGTCTGTGGAATTCATTGCCACAGAGGGCGGTGGAGGCCGGGACGTTGAGTATCTTTAAGACAGAAGTTGATAAATTCTTGATTTCTCGAGGAATTAAGGGCTATGGAGAGAGAGTGGGTAAATGGAGTTGAAATCAGCCATGATTGAATGGCGGAGTGGACTCGATGGGCCGAATGGCCTTACTTCCGCTCCTATGTCTTATGGTCTTCTCTACTGAGTAGTTCTACACTCCTTATGCTTCATCCGATATCTATATCTATGTATTTACATTTTGTATTTATCGTATGTCCTATGATTTTCGTGCATGGAACATTCTGCCTGGACTGTACCCAGAACAATAATTTTCACTGTACCTCGGTACATGTGTGGATAAATCTAATTCTAATCTAAATCCAATATAATCTAATCCCCACTCTCTGCTGTCTGTCGGTTAGCCAATCCTCTATCCAAACTAATATATTACCTCTCAGCCCTGTGAGATATTACCTTGTTTATTACAAAGAAAAGTACAGCACAGGAACAGGCCCTTCGGCCCTCTAAGCCTGCGCCGACCATGCTGCCTGTCTAAACTAAAATCTTCTACCTTCCGGTGTCCATAATCCTCTATTCCTATCCTATTCATGTATTTGTCAAGATGCCCCTTGAACGTCAGTATCCTCCCTGCTTCCTCCACCTCCTACGGCAGCGAGTTCCAGGCACCCACTACCCTCTGTAAAAATACTTGCCTCGTACATCTCCTCTAACCTTGCCCCTCGCACCTTAAACCTATGCCCCCCCAGTAATTGACCCCTCTACCCTGCGAAAAGGTCTCTGACTATCCACTCTGTCTATACCCCTCATAATTTTGTAGACCTCTATCAGGCCGCCCCTCAACCTCCGTCGTTCCAGTGAGAACAAACCGAGTTTATTCAACCGCTCATCATAGCTGATGCCCTCCATGCCAGACAACATTCTGGAAAATCTCTTCTGCACCCTCTCTAAAGCCTCCACATCCTTCTGGAGTGTGGCAACCAGAATTGAACACTATACTCCAAGTGTGGCCTAACTAAAGTTCTATACAGCTGCAGCACGACTTGCCAATTTTTATACTCACTGCCCCGGCCAATGAAGGAAGCATGCCGTATGCCTTCTTGACTACCTTCTCCACCTGTGTTACGCCTTTCAGTGACCTGTGGACCTGTACACCTAGATCTCTCTGACTGTCAATACTCTTGAGAGTTTCTACCATTCACTGTAAATTCCCTATATTAGATCTTCCAAAATGTATTACCTCACATTTGTCCGGATTAAACTCCACCTGCCATCTCTCCGCCCAAGTCTCCAAACAATTTAAATCTTGCTGTATCCTCTGACACTGGGGCTGTTTAGCACAGGGCTAAATCACTGGCTTTGAAAGCAGACCGAGGCAGACCAGCAGCACGGTTCGATTCCCGTAACAGCCTCCATGAACTGGTGCCGGAATGTGGCAACTAGGGGCTTTTCACAGTAACTTTATTTGAAGCCTACTTGTGACAATAAGCGATTTTCATTTCATTTCAGTCCTCATCGCTATCCGCAATTCCAACAACCTTTGTGTCGTCCACAAACTTACTAATTAGACCAGTTACATTTTCCTCCAAATCATTTATATATACTACGAACAGCAAAGGTCCCAACACTGATCCCTGCGGAACACCACTAGTCACAGTCCTCCAATCAGAAAAGCACCCTTCCAGTGCTACTCTCTGCCTTCTATGACCTAGCCAGTTCTGTATCCACCTTGCCAGCTCACCCCTGATCCCATGTGACTTCACCTTTTGTACCAGTCTGCCATGAGGGACCTTGTCAAACGTCTTACTGACGTCCATATAGGCAACACCCACTGCCCTACCTGCATCAATCATCTTTGTGACCTCCTCAAAAAACTCTATTAAGTTAGTGAGACACGACCTCCCCTTCACAAAACCGGGCTGACTCTCGCTAATACGTCAACTTGCTTCCAAATGGGAGTAGATCCTGTCTCGAAGAATTCTCTCTGAGGTTGTTTGTGGAGAGAAAGCGGCGGATAGTGAGAGTGGAGAATGTTCTTGTTTCACATTCTGCTCTGGGGCCCCACTGGGGTTTGTAAACCCCGCCCCCGACCTCTCACCTGACACCTCACAATGCGCGGAGTGATTGACGGCAGCACTGACCAATTGGCAAAGAGTGGGCGGGTCCAGAGGACCGGTCGGGAGTGACTGGTCCTCCAACCAATCAGCGTGAATGTGGAGGCGGGACTGGGCTGAGTGAAGCATACGCAGTGTGATTAATGGCGACAAAGAAAAAGTTCTTTCTCGGATCCACAATCCGTGAAGGTGGGAATGGCGGGACGGAGGGAGAGCTGGATCAGGCGGGTCGTTAGACACGCTTCGTTTTATCTTAACCGAAAATCCGGAAAAATAACCTCCCGGTACCTGGGGATCTGAGCGGGAGCTGCAGCTTTCTCGCAGACAAGGTGAAGCAAACACCATCTTTCTTTGGCTCTGGCAGACGTGCGCATGCGCCTTCTCAATAGTGGGTTACTTGCAGCAGTGGGCATGCGCCATCGGCATCCTAAGTTGGATCACTAGCGACAGTGCGCATGCGTACCCACCATCTTTATTGGGGCATGAGCAGCAGAGCTCAGGCTCAGTCGCCATCATTGTTGGGGGCAACATTTTTGAAACGTTTCTTCCTGACAGAATGTCCATCAAATTGTTTCACTCTGAGTTACAAATTCCTATTCATGGGGCAGAATATATCCAGGGCTGTGACAATAATTCGAATTTATATTGTGACTTGAACAGAATAAAACTTTTAAGACTTAAGACTTTCAGAGAAACGTTACAAAGTAACAATTGACACTGAGCCACAAGAGGAGATATTAGCTTTTAAGGACAATCTTAACGGAGGAAAGTGAGTCAGAGAGTTTTAAGGAGGAAATTCCAGAAATTGAGGCCTTGGTAACGGTGGTGCGATTAAAATCGGGAATGCTGAAGTGGCTGGAATTAAATGAGTGCAGAGATCTCAAAGGGGTGTGTGTGGAGGAGATTACAGTGATCAGGATGATCATTACCATGGAGTAAAAGAATGAGAAATTTAAACTTTTTGTGCCTTTTCAAAGGAAGCGTTTGTAGATCAGTGGGCACAGGGGCTGGTGTGAGTAAGCACATGGGTAGCAGAGTTTGGGATGGGATGGAGGGGGTTGTTTAATGTTGCAGTCCAGCTGCGAGTGCGTTGGAATAATTTGGTTAAGTGGTAACAGAAGAATGGATGATGGTTTCTGCAGCAGATGAACAGAGACTAAGGTGGAGTCGAGCTGTGTTCCTGAGGTGGAAATCGGCAATCTTGGTGATGATGTAGATCTGTGGTCAAGAGCTCATCTGGGGTGAAATATTTCACCATGGTTGTGAACAGTCAGCTTCAGCCTCAGACATTGGACAGGGATGGAATTGGTGGCAAGGGACTGGAGTTTGTAGAGGGGATGAAAGGGAATGGGTTCAGTCTTGTCAATATTTAAATGGAGGAAAGTTCTGCTCATCCAGCACTGGATGTCAGACAAGATCAGACAGTGTGTGTCTTGGAAAGCAACTTGCAGGTGGTGATGTTCACATACATCTGCTGCCCTGCTCCATCCAGGTGGTGGAGGTTAAGGGTTTAGGAGATTCTGTCAAATTGTGATTCAGTTGCTGGTCCATTGCTTCCTGTTACCCTCACTCCGTTCTCACTCTCTCTCCCTTTCCATCAATCTTTTTGATTCTCTCTCCCCTACTACTCACTCTCTTTCTCTCTCACTCTGTTTCTCACAAGGTTCTCTAGCCCAGAGGGTTGAGGATGATAATAATAATCATTATTGTCACAAGTAGGCTTACATTAACACTGCAATGAAGTTACTGTGACCATCAGTGAATATATATAAGGCTGAGATGGTGAGATTTTTGGTCTCTCAGGAAGTGAAAGGACGCAGAGAGCTCACGGGAAAGTAGAATTGAAGACTGAGATCAGCCACAATCGTGTTCAATGGCAGAGCAGGTTTGACGGGCTGAATGGTCTACTTCTGCTCCTATTTCTTGTGTTCTTGCAGAGGCCTGAATCTTGTGTGGGCTCAGGCTGGGTGGCAGGTTCCCTTCCCTGAAGGACATTAACAAACTGGTTCAAAAAGTTTCAACAGTTTTCGTGGTCACTTTTTCCCAGTGCCGGCCCCACAAGTTACCAGATTCATTCAGCTCAATTTCACAACCTGTCTTTGTGTTTTGTGGGAGCTCTCTCACTCCCTTTTTTCTGTTTTAACTCAATTTCACAGGGTATCAGCAGGGAAGGATGTGCAATTGGGAAACTCCAACCAAGCGCCACATCAAAATCTGACAGTCGTGTAACTGATCGCAACCTGAATATCATTAGATTTTGAACATGGAAGAAAAAAAGCACAGTTCACAGTGGGGAGAAACCGTACACGTGTTCTGTGTGTGGACGAAGCTTCAGCCGATTATCTGGTCTGTCAAAGCACAAGCGCAGTCACAGCAGGGAGAAACCATGGAAATGTGGGGATTGTGGCAAGGTGTTCAATTACCCATCTGACCTGGTAACCCATCGACACATTCACACTGGAGAGAAACCTTTCATCTGCCCCGAGTGTGGGCGTGGATTCACTCAGACATACAGCCTGTTGATGCACCAGTGAGTTCACACTGGGGAAAGGCCTTTCACCTGCCCCGAGTGTGGGAAGGGATTCACTCATTAATCCCAACTGCTGACACACCAGCAGATTCACAATGATGAGAGACCTTTTAAATGCGGGATGTGCTTTAAAAGTTCACGGGATCAGGTGTCCCTTCAAAGAGTTCACACTGATGGAAGACCGTTCAAATGCCTCGACTGTGGGAAGTGCTTTAAAAGTTCCGGGGAACTGGTGTCCCATCAACATGTTCACACTGACAAGAAACCATTAGGGGCTGGTTTAGCACACTGGGCTAAATAGCTGGCTTTTAAAGCAGACCAAGGCAGGCCAGCAGCACGGTTCAATTCCCATACCAGCCTCCTCGAACAGGCGCCGGAATGTGGCGACTAGGGGCTTTTCACGGTAACTTAATTGAAGCCTACTTGTGACAATAAGCGATTTTCATTTCATTTTTCATTTCAGGTGCTCCGACTGTGGGACTGGGTTCATAAGATCATCTCAACTCACTCTACATCAGCGGATTCACACTGGGGAGAGACCATTCACCTGCTCCCAGTGTGGAAAGGGATTCATTCACTCAGGCAACCGGCTGAGACACCAGCGGGTTCACAAGTAACTGCTGTGATTGGACTTTGCTGTGAATCACATCCAGGACTGAACCATGTTCATTGGACTCGGGTTTGACTCATATTTATAAACGCTAATCCAGTTATAAGGGATAATATTCTGGATAAAAGTCAATTATTTAACACAAGTGTGTTTCGAATCTTTTAACATCCCATCACAAATTAGTTCCGTCTGAAGGTCTCTCTCTCTCCCCTGTCTCCTCCATCCTCACCTCAAGTGTGTGGAGTTCATGAAGCTTCTTACTCACTGAAATTGAGACAGTCAGATCAGCTGCCTCTGCTGCTTTCCCTTCTTCCACTGGGCCAAACTGTCTCTAAAATTCCACATGGTCTGAGCTCTGAACTCATCTTTCCCTAGTTTCTCTCATACCATCTATCTTCCTCAGAGCTCATCTTGTCCATTCGACCTGCCTCCTGCGCCAGGGTCCTGGGTTCGATTCCCGGCTTGGGTCACTGTCTGTGCAGAGTCTGTGCGTTCTCCCCGTGTCTGTGTAGGTTTCCTCCGGGTGCTCTGGTTTCCTCCAACAAGTCCTGAAAGACATGCTTGTTGGGTGAATTGGACATTCTGAATTCTCCCTCTGTGTACCCCAATGCCGGGGTGTGGCCACGAGGGGATTTTCACAGTAACCTCATTGCAGTGTTAATGTAAGCCTACTTGTGACACTAATAAAGATTGTTTGATTATTATTATTTAACCACATTCTCACAAAACTACTGACCATTCAACTTCTCCATGTTGTGTGATATTGTAAATAGTTCTGTCTCTTGGTCCTGTCGCTCATCTTTAAATGCACCATCATCACCCATCCGAAAACAATATTTAACCCACCATCAGTGCAAACTACCACATCAAAATCTCCCTTTCCTCTCCAAGTCCTTGTACTCGGTGTTCCCCAAGGATCTATCCTCAGCCACTCCTATTTCTCAACTACACGCTGCCACTAGGGGACATCATCCCAAAGCACCGTGTTAGTTTTCACATGTACACTGACAACACCCAGCTCTCCCTCACCCCCATCCATTCCTCCACTGTTACTAAATTATCAAACTGCTTATCCCACATCCAGTACTGGATGAGCAGAAATTTCCTTCAATTAAAAATTGGAAAGACCAAAGCCATTGTCTTCAGTCACCATTCGAAATTCCGTTCCCTAACTCCCGAGTCCATCCCTCTCCCTGGGAACTGTCTGAGGCTGAACCACACTCTGCACAATCTCTGTGTCAGATCTGACCCCAGGATGAGTTTCTGACCCCATATCCACACCATCACTAATATCAGATATTTCAATCTCCATAATGTCATCTGCTGCTGAAACCCTCATCCATGCCCCTGTTACCTTTAGACTTGATTCCAAGACATTCCTGTCCAGCCTCTCCCATTCACTCCACATGGAAACATGAGCTCATCCAAAATTCTGCTGGACGTGTATTTTCTCACACCAAGTCCTGTTCACCAAGTCCTGTTCACCATCACCCCTGTGCTCACTGACCTACACTGGCTCTGATTAAGCAAAGCCTCCATTATAAAATTTGCATTCATGTTGTCAAATTCCTCCGTGGCCATGAACATCGTCAGCCTTTAACCATGGAAGCAAAGAGCCCTGTTCAATGTGGGGAGAAACAGTTCACGTGGTCTGAATGTAGATGATGTTTTAGCTGATGGTCTGACCTTTCAAACGATATGTAGTCTCGCTGGGAGAAGCTTTGGAAATCTGGGGACTGTGAAATAAGATTTAGTCAGACTTGGAGATTAATCGACCTGTTCACACTGAGGAGTGAACGTTGATGTTCTCCGTGTGTGGGAATGGATTCACTCAGCTAACCAGCCTCACTTCTTCATGGTCAATCTGTGCAGGACTGTTACCAAGTGCAATGTATCTTTCCTGAGGTTTGGTGCCCAGTACGGAACACAGTTCATGCAGCAAGTGCGGAAAAGACAGCAGGAATTTCTCTAATCTGTGATTTACAAGGAAACATTCCAGGTTCCCAGCAGTTATGTTACTTCAGTAATTTCCTCATTCTCTATTAACTACCCTGCCTGTTAATTCTATTATTTCTGATAGTTCCATTATTGTAGCTGTAAACATCATGCATCAGAATTTAAGAGCAGTGAGGTCATGAGTCAGGTTTCAAAGTTGCAGGAAGGTGGTTTAAAGTGTGTCTTCTTCAATGCCAGGAGCATCCGGAATAAGGTGGGTGAACTTGTGACATGGGTTGGTACCTGGGACTTCAATGTTGTTGCCATTTCGGAGCCACGGATAGAGCAGGGACAGGAATGGTTGTCGCAGGAGCCGGGGTTTAGATATTTCAGTAAGCTCAGGGAAGGTGGTAAAAGAGGGGGAGGGGTGGCATTGTTAGTCAAGGACAGTATTACGGTGGCAGAAAGGACGTTTGATGAGGACTCGTCTACTGAGGTAGTATGGGCTGAGGTTAGAAACAGGAAAGGAGAGGTCACCCTGTTAGGGGTTTTCTATAGGCCTCCGAAAAGTTCCAGAGATGTAGAGGAAAGGATTGCAAAGGTGATTCTGGATAGGAGCGAAAGCAACAGGGTAGTTGTTATGGGGGACTTTAACTTTCCAAATATTGACTGGAAACTCTGTTCGAGTACTTTAGATGGGTCCGTTTTTGTCCAATGTGTGCAGGAGGGTTTCCTGACACAGTATGTAGATAGGCCAACGAGAGGCGAGGCCATATTGGATTTGGTACTGGGTAATGAACCAGGACAGGTGTTCGATTTGGAGGTAGGTGAGCACTTTGGTGATAGTGACCACAATTCGATTACGTTTACTTCAGTGATGGAAAGGGATAGGTATATACCGCAGGGCAAGAGTTATATCTGGGGGAAAGGCAATTATGATGCGAAGAGGCAAGACTTAGGATGCATCGGATGGAGAGGAAAACTGCAGGGGTTGGGCACAATGGAAATGTGGAGCTTGTTCAAGGAACAGCTACTGCGTGTCCTTGTTAAGTATGGACCTGTCACGAACTTCCGGTGACGGCGGGCGGGAGGCAGCCGCGTGTTGGAGGGCTCCCGTTCGGGAACGGCATTGTCGGGGGTTAACGCCCGGTCCTAGGGCCAGCGAAGGCAGTAAAAGTCGGGAGACAGCACAGAGGGGAGGAATGTCGAAGACCAGCAAAAAAACGGCCGTGAAAAAAGCAGCTGAAAGTCCGTCGGGGAGTGGAAAGGTCACCGCGGGGTCAGTAAAGAAAATGGAGGCTGGAGGACCAAGGGGAGGCCACATTGCTTACAGCTGAAGAAATAACTAAGGTGATGGCTGTGGAATTCGAAAGGCAGTTTGCAAAATGCATGGAGACAGTGCGGAAGGAGATGAGGGAGGTTTTGAGTGCGCTGGTGGAGGAGGCGATTTCCCCGGTGATGACGGCGGTGGCGAGTGCAGTGGCGGATGTGCGAGAGCAAGGGGAGGCGCTGAAGGAAGTGGAGGAGACATTGCAGCACGGTGATCAACTTGCCTCGATGGGGACGGAGATGCGGAAGGTGATGGACATTAACAAGGATCTGCGAGGAAAAATGGAAGACCTGGAAAAAAGATCCAGGCGACAGAATTTGAGGATTATGGGGCTGCCCGAAGGAGTTGAAGGACCAAAGCCGACTGAGTATTTTGCCGTGAAGCTGGCAAAACAATTGGGGGAGGGGGAGGATCCCTCCCGATATGAACTGGATCGGGCTCATTGGTCGTGGAGGCCTGTACCAAAGGCGAGTGAGCCGCCAAGGGCAGTGACTCTGTGCTTCCGTAGGTGCAGTGTGAAGGAGAAGGTCCTGAGCTGGGCCAAGCAGAAGCGGGTGGTGCAGTGGGCTGGAGCTGGTATACGTGTATACCAGGACATAACGGAGGAACTGGCGAGGAGGCGGGCTGCCTTCAACTGGGTGAAGAGGGCACTGTACATTAGCAAGGTGCAGTGCGGCATTGTATATCCAGCGAAGCTGAGGGTGACTTATAAGCTCAGGCACTTTTATTTTGGAACGGCGGAAGCAGCGGAGGAGTTTGCGAAGGCAGAAGGACTGTGGCAGAACTGACAAATTGAGAAATGGCCATGTGCCGATGTAACCTCATGACTGTATTTTCTTCTTTCTTGTTTCACTGCGTGCGAGTGTAGGGGCTAAAGGAGCCAATGTTGTATATATTTGGACAAGGGAAGGGATGGGACTTTCACTCGAAATGAGGGCTCTTTGGGGTGTAGGTGGATATGCGGGGTTTGTGTGCTCAAAGGGGATCTCTGAGCTTTCCTAGGGCCGGGAAAGGGACCCGGGCGGGGACCTCCACGCTGGCCGGTTTAAGCCGGCCAGTGAACGGGAGTGAGGTGGGGGGATGGGTTGCGGCCATTGGAGCCTGGCAGAGCAGGGTCCGAGTGGTTTAGCCGGGGTGGAAAGTTGGGGGGAAGGAACAGAGGTTGGGAGGAGGAGTTTTACAAGAGGCAGTGGACGGGAGGAGTTTTACAAGAGGCAGTGGACGGGAGGAGCTGAAGACTTGGGGGGGGGGGGGGGGTGTACAACTCTTGGGTATCATGTACGGTACTCTTTCAGAGGCTGGATGGCGTTGAGTGTGGGGGGGGGGGGGAGTGGGCTCCATAGGTCAGTGGTGACCATGGGCGGTCCCGGACTCCTTTTTCTCCTTTGTTTTTTGTTTCCACCGTGGGACGGTTTGGTTTATTGGATGCATATATTGACAGGTGGGCCGTTGTTTGGGGTGGTGGGAGGATGGGATCATTGGTATTGTTAAGGGGATTGATTTGGTATTTGTTACCATTTACTCCTAAATTTATAATGTAAATTTTTGAAGGAAAATGTGAAAATGTAGAATAAAAAAATATATATTTTTAAAAAGTATGTACCTGTCAGGCAGGGAGGAAGTGGTCGAGCAAGGGAACCGTGGTTTACTAAAGCAGTCGAAACACTTGTCAAGAGGAAGAAGGAGGCTTATGTAAAGATGAGACATGAAGGTTCAGTTAGGGCGCTCGAGAGTTACAAGTTAGCTAGGAAGGACCTAAAGAGAGAGCTAAGAAGAGCCAGGAGGGGACATGAGAAGACTTTGGCAGGTAGGATCAAGGATAATCCTAAAGCTTTCTATAGATATGTCAGGAATAAACGAATGACTAGGGTAAGTGTCGGGCCAGTCAAGGACAGTAGTGGGAGGTTGTGTTTGGAGTCCGAGGAGATAGGAGAGGTGCTAAATGAATATTTTTCATCAGTATTCACACAGGAAAAAGACAATGTTGTCGAGGAGAATACTGATATTCAGGCTACTAGACTAGAAGGGCTTGAGGTTCATAAGGAGGAGGTGTTTGCAATTCTGGAAAGTGTGAAAATAGATACGTCCCCTGGGCCGGATGGGATTTATCCTACAATTCTCTGGGAAGCTAGGGAGGAGATTGCTGAGCCTTTGGCTTTCATATTTAAGTCATCTTTGTCTACAGGAATAGTGCCAGAAGACTGGAGGCTAGCAAATGTTGTCCCCTTGTTCAAGAAGGGGAGTCGAGACAACCCAGGTAACTATAGACCAGTGAGCCTTACTTCTGTTGTGGGCAAAATCTTGGAAAGATTTATAAGAGATAGGATGTATAATCATCTAGAAAGGAATAATTTGATTAGAGATAGTCAACACGGTTTTGTGAAGGGTAGGTCGTGCCTCACAAACCTTATTGAGTTCTTTGAGAAGGTGAGCAAACAGGTGGATGAGGGTAAACAGTTGATGTGGTGTTTATGGATTTCAGCAAAGCATTTGATAAGGTTCCCCACGGTAGGCTACTGCAGAAAATACGGAGGCATGGGATTCAGGGTGATTTAGCAGTTTGGATCAGAAATTGGCTAGCTGGAAGAAGACAAAGGGTGGTGGTTGATGGGAAATGTTCAGACTGGAGTTCAGTTACTAGTGGTGTACCGCAAGGATCTGTTTTGGGGCCACTGCTGTTTGTCATTTTTATAAATGTCCTGGAGGAGGGAGTAGAAGGATGGCTGAGTAAATTTGCAGATGACACTAAAGTCGGTGGAGTTGTGGACAGTGCGGAAGGATGTTACAAGTTACAGAGGGACATAGATAAGCTGCAGCGCTGGGCTGAGAGGTGGCAAATGCAGTTTAATGCAGAAAAGTGTGAGGTGATTCATTTTGGAAGGAATAACAGGAAGACAGAGTACTGGGCTAATGGTAAGATTCTTGGCCATGTGGATGAGCAGAGAGATCTCGGTGTCCATGTACATAGATCCCTGAAAGTTGCCACCCAGGTTGAGAGGGTTGTTAAGAAGGCGTACGGTGTGTTAGCTTTTATTGGTAGAGGGATTGAGTTTCGGAGCCATGGGGTCATGTTGCAGCTGTACAAAACTCTGGTGCGGCCGCATTTGGAGTATTGCATGCAATTCTGGTCGCCACATTATAGGAAGGATGTGGAAGCATTGGAAAGGGTGCAGAGGAGATTTACCAGAATGTTGCCTGGTATGGAGGGAAGATCTTATGAGGAAAGGCTGAGGGACTTGAGGCTGTTTTCGTTAGAGAGAAGAAGGTTAAGAGGTGACTTAATTGAGGCATATAAGATGATCAGAGGATTGGATAGGGTGGACAGTGAGAGCCTTTTTCCTCGGATGGTGATGTTTAGCACGAGGGGACATAGCTTTAAATTGAGGGGAGATAGATATAAGACAGATGTCAGGGGTAGGTTCTTTACTCAGAGAGTAGTAAGGGCGTGGAATGCCCTGCCTGCAACAGTAGTGGACTCGCCAACACTAAGGGCATTCAAATGGTCATTGGATAGACATATGGACGATAAGGGAACAGTGTAGATGGGCTTTAGAGTGGTTTCACAGGTCAGCGCAATATCGAGGGCCGAAGGGCTTGTACTGCGCTGTAATGTTCTATGTTCTAATCTGTTCTATTGCTCACTCTGGTTTAAGTTTATGTTGCGGTTAATAACAGACAAACTCTGTCCTCCCACCGATCTGATTAGAGTTTCCAATGAGTCGATTCTGTGGAATGGAATGTCTTATCAGCGTTTCCACGGTGACCTGTCTGCAGTGAAGGAATGGCTTATCAGCGTTTCCATGGTGATCTGTCTGCAGTGAAGCGCCTGCTTGAGTTTCTAACTCAGACTAAACTTCTCTCTCCCATAACACACATTATATCAGACATTGGATGTCAATGTATTTCAGCCATGTTATGTTAATGTCTCCAAAACCCTAAAAGGAGTTTCAGATACACAAACTTTTAAATGTGGGAGGACAAGTTGATAAAGTGTCTAAAAAACACATGGGATCCAAGGTTTTATAATTCTGGGTGTGGGGTACAAAAAGGACAGAGGTCATGTAAATCTGTACAATCATTGGTTAGACTGCAGTTCAAATATTAGATCAGGTTTTGGGGATTTTACACCAGGAAGGATGTGAAGGCCATGGAGAGGGTGTAGAAGAGATTCACTGAGATGATCCCAGGGAAGAGAGGCTTTAGTTTCCAGGAGAGATTAGAGAAACTGGGGCTCTTTTCATTCGTACAGAGGCTGACTGGAGATCAGAGGGAGGGGGGTTCATTCCAGCCTTGGGTGACTGTGTAGAGTTTGCACTTTCTCCCCGTGTCTGCGTGGGTTTCCTCCGGGTGCTCCGGTTTCCTCCCACAGTCCAAAGATGCACAGGTTAGGTGGATTGGCCATTCTAAAAGATTTCCCCTGAGTGTCCAATGGTTAGGTGGGGTTACGGGGATAGGGTGGAGGAGTGGTCCTCTACATTGGCCCATCAAACGCTCCCATGATAGGTTTTGCACAAGGTTGGATACAATGTAAATGTATCAGTGGTTAGCACTGCTGTCTCACGGCACCGAGGTCCCAGGTTCGATCCCGGCTCTGGGTCACTGTCCGTGTGGAGTTTGCACATTCTCCCCGTGTTTGTGTGGGTTTCTCCCCCACAACCTAAAGATGTGCAGGGGAGGTGGATTGGCCACACTAAATTGCCCCTTCATTGGAAAAGATGAATTTAGTACACTAAATTTTTTTTAAAAATCAATTCTACTAGTTACATCCTCAAAATTGAAGTTTCCCTTCATAAATCCATGCTGAATCTGTCCAATCCTGCCACTGTTTTCTAAGCGCTCAGCTATAAAATCTTGATTATGGATTCAACAATTTTCCCCACTTCCTACATCAGGCTTCCTGGTCTATAATTCCCTGTTTTCTCTCTCCCTCCCTTTTTTAAATAGTGGAGTTACATAATCCACCCTCCAATCTGCAAGAATTGTTCCTGAGTCTGTAGAATCCTGGAAGATGAGCACCAATGCATCCACTATTTCTCGAGCCACTTCTTTAAGTACTTTGGGTTGCAGATTATCAGGCCCTGGGAATTTATCAGCCTTCAATTCCATCTATTTCCCCAACACAATTTCTCTACTAATATTGATCTCCTTCAGTTCCTCCCTGTCAGTTCTCATAATTAATTTAGGCTCATCCAGCTTTTTATAAGTGATGCACGATCAATAACCTCAGAAACGAGATTGGGGACATTTGAAGGCTTTAATACACCAGATGTTTCCCCCAGCTGCGCAGGTACAGAAGAAAGCGGCTGGGGCGGCACGGGCTCTTATACCCCGCCTTGCAAGGCGGAGCTAACATACAAGCTTAACTAATGGGAACAAGTACATTCTCCACCAATGGTATTCCGGCATTACTAGGTACCGTAATCCTCCTAACACAGACTACCACATTCACCCCCTGTAAAAAATGAGTCCGGCGGGGGTGCTGGCTTCGTATTACACGTGGTAAAAGTGGTAGAAGTTACAGTTATGAAGGTACGTAATGCCTCCGTACAGTGTTTTGCCTCATTACATCTTAACTATTTACAACAGTAATGTACATTTCAAAAGGAAGCAATTAGTTGATCGGGGGCCCTGGTCATCCTCTGCGATCGCTGTAGCCTTGGTGGTGATGCCGGTGGAGGTTCGGGTGTCTGTGACTCCGGGAATGTGGTTTTGGCTTCTGTGGTAGCTTCATCACCCCTTGACGTGGCTGGTGGAAGGGCCGACTGACTTGGGAAGGGGGCGGCTGTGGGGTGCGCCGGTGGGCAGGGCCTAGACGGGGCCTGTGGAAGAACCGATCCACCTGGGAAGGGGGCGGCTGTGGGTTGCGCTGGTGGGAGGGAGGGTGGGACTAGTCACGGGGGATCCAGTGGTGTGGGGATCCAGTGGGCGCTAGGTCCCGTAGGGAGACCGTATCCTGTTGGCCGTCGGGGTACGCCACATAGGCGTACTGAGGGTTAGCGTGGAATGATGGACCCTCTCGATCAATGGGTCCGATTTGTGCACCCACACGTGTTTTCGGAGCAGGACGGGTCCGGGAGCTGCCAGCCAGGTCGGGAGCGAGGTCCCAGAGGAGGACTTCCTGGGGAAGACAAGGCGACGTGCATGAGGTGTTTGGTTGGTCGTGGTATAGAGCAGTGACCGGATGGAGTGGAGGGCATCCGGGAGGACTTCCTGCCAGCGGGAGACTGGGAGATTCATGGGCCGTAGGACCAATAGGACGGTCTTCCAGACCGTTCCGTTCTCCCTCTCTGCCTGTCAATTTCCCCGGGGGTTGTATCTGGTCGTCCTGCTCGAGGCAATGCCCTTGCTGAGCAGGAAATGACGCAGTTCGTCGCTCTTAAAGGAGGACCCCCTATCGCTGTGTATGTAGGCGGGTAAACCGAACAGCGTAAAGATACTATGGAGGGCTTTTATGACGGTGGTTGCGGTCATGTCAGGGGATGGCGAATGGGAACCGGGAGTACTCGTCAATCACGTTCAGGAAGTACGTCAGGAAGCGGTCGGTGGAGGGGAGGGGGCGTTTGAAATCCATACTGAGGCGTTCAAAGGGACAGGATGCCTTTATCAGGTGCGCTTTCTCTGGCCTGTAGAAGTGCGGCTTGCACTCCGTGCAAATTTGGCAATTCCTGGTGGCTGTCCTGACCTCCTCGATGGAGTAGGGCAGGTTGCGGGTCTCGATGAAGTGGAAAAATCGAATGACCCCCGGGTGGCAGAGGTCCTCGTGGAGGGCTTGGAGGTGGTCCACTTGTGCATTGGCACATGTGCTGCGGGATAGGGCATCAGGAGGCTCGTTTAACTTCCCGGGATGATACAAGATCTCATAGTTGTAGGTGGAGAGTTCGATCCTCCACCGTAAGATCTTGTCATTTTTTATCTTACCCCGCTGTGCATTATCGAACATGAAAGCAACCGACCGTTGGTCAGTGAGGAGAGTGAATCTCCGGCTGGCCAGGTAATGCCTCCAATGTCGCACAGCTTCTACTATGGCCTGGGCCTCCTTTTCGACTGCGGAGTGGCGGATTTCGGAGGCCTGGAGGATGCATGAGAAGAAGGCCAAGGGGTCTGCCCGCTTGGTTGAGGGTGGCCGCCAGAGCTACGTCAGACGCGTCGCTCTCGACTTGGAAGGGGAGGGACTTGTTGATGGCGTGCATCGTGGCCTTTGCAATGTCTGCTTTGATGCGGCTGAAGGCCTGGCGGGCCTCTATCCACAGGGGAAAAACTGTGGATTTGATCAGTGGACGGGCCTTGCCTGCACAGTTGAGGACCCACTGGGCATAGTAGGAAAAAAACCTAGGCAGCGCTTCAGGGCCTTGGAGCAGTGCGGGAGGGGGAACTACATAAGGGGGCGCATGCATTCAGGGTCGGGGCCTTTCACTCCATTACGCACTACGTAGCCGAGGATGGCTAGGCGGTCTGTGCTGAACACACATTTATGATTGTTATACGTTAGGTTAAGGATTTTCGTGGTTTGGAGGAATTTTCGGAGGTTGGTGTCGTGGTCCTGCTGGTTGTGGCCGCAGATGGTGACATTATCGTGGTATGGGAATGTGGCCCGTAAGCCATACCAGTCAACCATTCAGTCCATCTCTCGTTGGAAGACCGAGACCCCTGTTAGTGACACTGAAGGGAACCCTTAAGAAGTGGTAGAGCCGCCCATCTGCTTCGAAGGCAGTGTATTTGCAGTCACTAATGCGGATGGGGAGCTGGTGGTAGACGGACTTAAGATCCATCGTGGAGAAGACCTTGTATTGCGCAATCCTGTTGACCAGGTCGGATATGCGGTGGAGAGGGTACGCGTCAAGCTGCGTAAACCTGTTGATGGTCTGACTGTAGTCGATGACCATCCTATGCTTCTCCCCGGTCTTTACAACCACTACTTGAGCTCTCCAGGGACTGTTGCTAGCCTCAATGATGCCTTCCTTCAGTAACCATTGGACCTCTGAGCTAATAAAGATCCGGTCCTGGGCACTATACTGTCTGCTCCTGGTGGCGACAGGATTGCAATCCGGCGTGAGGTTCGCAAACAGGGAAGGCGGATCGACCTTGAGGGTCGCGAGGCTGCGGACAGTGAGGGAGGGGGGGGTATTGGGACACCGAATTTGTAAGTTAGACTTTGGAGGTCGCACTGAAAATCCAACCCTAGGAGTGTGGCTGCGCAGAGATGGGGAAGGACGTAGAGTCGGTAGTTTTTGAACTCTCTTCCTTGAACTGTGAGGTTAGCTACACAAAACCCCTTTATCTCTACTGAGTGAGATCCGGAGGCCAGGGAGATTTTTTGATTAATGGGGTGGACGGGGAGAGAACAGCGTCTTACCGTGTCGGGGTGTATGAAGCTCTCCGTGCTCCCAGAGTCGATTAGGCAGGACGTTTCATGCCCATTGATAAGCACCGTTGTCGCAGCAGTCAAGAATGTTCGGGGCCGAGACTGGTCCAGGGTCACCGAGGCTAATCGTGGCAGCAGTTGGATGTTCGATTCGGGCAGTGTGTGGTCAGCCGAACTGGGGTCCTGGGAGTCCATCCAAGATGGCGGCGCCCACGGGTCGCACATGGCTGGGGGTGCACAGAATGGTGGCGCCCATCCATCGCACGTGGTGTCCGCGGGACAAGATAGTGGCGCCCGGAGGCCACACGTGGCCCTGGAGGGGGAAGATGGCGGCGCCCGCTGGCACACGGGGTCCGTGGAGAGAGTTGTGGTGGCGGTCCGTATTCGCCTCCGGAGACCGCAGCGACCGCCCGGGCCTGGAATACTGCCACGAAGTGGCCCTTTAGGCCGCATCCCTTGCAGATAGATGAATGGGCCGGACAGCGCTGTTGGGGGTGCTTGGCTTGCCCGCAAAAATAGCAGCGGGGCCCTCCGGGATTGCCAGGCCGTGTCGCAGCACAAGCTTGTGGGGGATGGGAGATGCCTCGGGGTTGGCTGCGGGAGGGTTCCACGCTGCCCAGGGGGCTGCCGCACGGTCGGGGACGTAAGCGCGGGCATTTCGGGAGGCCACATCCAGGGAGCCGGAAAGAGCCCGTGCCTCCCTGAGGCCTAGTGTCTCTTTCTCCTGCACTCGCTGGTGGATTTGGGAGGACAGCATACCTGCAACGAAAGCATCCCGGATCAAAAGTTGTGTGTGATCGCTCGCCGAAACTTGTGGGCAGCTGCAGTTTCTCCCATACACCAGGAGCGCACGGTAGAATTCTTCCAGTGATTCCCCAGGGATTTGTCACCCTTTCGCTAGCCGATGTCGAGCGTAGACCTGGTTTACAGGGCGAATATAATGTCCTTTCAGCAGCTCCATTGCTGCATCGAAATCGTCCGCGTCCTCGATGAGGGTGTAAATACTAATGAGCTAATTTTACCAGATTTCTGGGCTCACCCTCGAGTGCAGGACTAGAAGTTTCTGTTCTCCCGTGGGTGTGTTTTCGGCCGTTCCGAGATATCCGTTGAAACACGCCAGCCAGTGCTTGAAGGTTGCCACTGAGTTTGCCGCGTGGGGGCTGAGTTACAGACACTCCGGCTTAATTCGAAGCTCCATTCTTTTAAATCTAGCGTATTAAATTGATGCATGATCAATAACCTCAGAAACTATATTGGAGACAATTGAAGGCTTTAAGACGCTAGATGTTTCCCCCAGGAGCACAGGTACAGAAGAAAGCTGCTGGGGCGGCATGGGCTCTTATACCCCGCCTTGCAGGGCGGAGCTAACATACAAGCTTAACCAATGGGAACAAGTACATTCTCCACCAATGGTATTCCGGCATTACTAGGTACCTTAATACTCCTAACACGTCCCTAGTAGCCCGGCGCAGGATCCTACTCATGTGGAAGGAGGAAAAACCTCCCGGACTGGAGGCCTGGGTAAATGATATGGCGGGGTTCATTAAACTGGAGCAGATAAAGTTTGCCCTGAGAGGATCGGCTCAAGGATTCACCAAGCGGTGGCAGCCATTTCTCGACTACCTAGGGGAACATTAAAGGGAAGACAGATGACCAGCAGCAGCAACCCAGGGGGAAGGGGGGGAGGGGGGGGGGGGGGGTTAGTTTAGTTTAGGTCAAAGATAATGGGGTTTTGTTACTTGTGTATTGTTAAAAATTTCTGTATTGTTATTGTTGCGTTTGCTTTGTAAGAGGGGAAAAATTGTTGTTTGGGAAAAAAATTTCAATAAAACATATTTAAAAAAAAAAAAAATACTTCTAACACAGTCTACCACAATAAGATATGAGCTAGTTTCCCTAACTTCTTGATTACATACCAGAGAAGACACACTGAAACTGGTAAAATTAGCTCATTAGTATTTACTTGAATAAGCACGCTGCACGTCATTCAATTACATTCCTTATCCTCAGCAGAGCTGCTAATTCTAAAATACTAGGAAATAACTGGGGGCCGGTTGAGCTCAGTTGGCTAGACAGCTGGTTTGTGATGCGGAATAAAGTCAACACCGCAGGTTCAATTCCTGAACTGGCTGAGGTTATTCATGAAGATTGCCTTCGCAATCTGACCCCTCGCCTGAGGTGTGGTGATCCTCAGGTTAAATCACCACCAGTCAGCTCGCCCCCTCAAAGAGGAAAGCAGCCTCTGGTCACCTGGGGCTCTGGCGACTTTAATTTACTAACAAATAAGGCTAAGTACAAATCATTAAAGTGACAGATCGCGCTTGGATTTGAAGATTCTCCAGCTCTCCCTTCGCCTGTATCCATCTTGTGGATCGTTCTAATTCAGTATTATTTCTTCCAAGCCTTCAATTGTCCAAACTCAATTCCCTTTTCCTTCAATGTTACTCCTGTTGACCATAACCAGTGTTTTCCGTTCTGTCCTGATTGGAGTATGAGTCAATGCCTTGATGATTTTAAAATGTTTTCTCCATTTACGGTCACATTTTTTAAAAAAATTACGGAATGTGTGTGTCATTGGCTAGGCCAGCATATTGCTCATCTCCAGAAGCCCTTGAGAAGTTGGTGGTGAGCTGCCATCTTCATCTGCTGCAGTCCCTTAGGTGTGGGTACACCCACTGTGCGGTTATGGAGGGAGTTCCAGGATTTTGACCCAGTGCCAGTAATATATATTTTCAAATATATATATTTCCAAATAGGAATGGTTAGTGATTTGGAGGGAACTTCCAGGTGGTGGTGTTCCCAGGTATCTGCTGCCATTCTGCTTCTAGATGGTAGAGATCCTGAGTTTGGAAGCTGCTGCCTAAGGAGCCTTGGTGAGTTACTGCAGTGCATCTTGGAGATGGTACACATACCTGCCATTTTTCATACGTGGTGAAGGGAGTGAATGTTTGTGGATAGGGTACCAATCAATTCTTTGTCCTTCTTGAGTGTTGTTGGTTCTGCACCCATCCAGACAAGTGGAGAGTATTCCCTTACATTCCTGATGTGTCTTGTAGATGGTGCACAGGTTTTAGGGAGTCAGGAGGTGAGTTACTCGCTGCAGGATCCTAGCCTTTGATCTGCTCTTGTAGCCACAATATTTATGGCTAGTTCAGTTTGGTTTCTGGTCAATGGTAACCCCTAGGATGTTGACAGTGAGGGATTCAATGATGGTAATGCTATTTAATGTCAAGGGGCAATAGTTTAGATCCTCTCTTGTTGGAGATGATCATAGTCTGGCATTTGTGTGGCACAAATGCAACTTACCACTTGTCTGGATAAACCTAGATATTATCTCGCTGCATTTGGCCATGGACTGCTTCCTTAACTGAGGAGTCGCAATTGTGCAGTCATCAGCGAGCATCCCCACTTCTGACCTTATCATGGGAGGCCGGTCATTGATGAAGCATCAGCTGAAACTAGTTTGGCCTAGGACACAGTTTGAACATGTCTGGGATTCATTCTTCAGTGAATTTCACAAAGCATTTCTGAATTAGTTGTTTTATATTTGACAAATCACATCTGCACACTCACACCGATATCCTCACATGAGGCTACAAGGGCTCCATCCAATGCAGACAATTCAGAGACTTTCAGGTGATCTCATATTAAAACATAGAATTGTTTAAGTCTAATTGCAATCAACCAATCCACCAGTGTTTGTAAATAGTTCACTCGATTGTTTTAGTTTGAACAAGACTGAACAATTCGGGAGGACAGGAATTTCAGATGGTAAATTGAAATACTTAAAAAAATATATATATACATAGCGATACAGAAGGAAAAGGGTAAACTGATCGATACAGAAGGAAAAGGGTAAACTGATCGATACAGAAGGAAAAGGGTAAACTGATACATACAGAAGGAAAAGGGTAAACTGATCGACACAGAAGGAAAAGGGTAAACTGATCGATACAGAAGGAAAAGGGTAAACTGATCTATACAGAAGGAAAAGGGTAAACTGATCGATACAGAAGGAAAAGGGTAAACTGATCGATACAGAAGGAAAAGGGTAAACTGATCGATACAGAAGGAAAAGGGTAAACTGATCGACACAGAAGGAAAAGGGTAAACTGATCGATACAGAAGGAAAAGGGTTAACTGATCGATACAGAAGGAAAAGGGTAAACTGATCGATACAGAAGGAAAAGGGTAAACTGATCGATACAGAAGGAAAAGGGTAAACTGATCGACACAGAAGGAAAAGGGTAAACTGATTGACACAGAAGGAAAAGGGTAAACTGATCGATACAGAAGGAAAAGGGTTAACTGATCGATACAGAAGGAAAAGGGTAAACTGATCGATACAGAAGGAAAAGGGTAAACTGATCGATACAGAAGGAAAAGGGTAAACTGATCGACACAGAAGGAAAAGGGTAAACTGATTGACACAGAAGGAAAAGGGTAAACTGATCGATACAGAAGGAAAAGGGTAAACTGATCGATACAGAAGGAAAAGGGTAAACTGATCGATATAGAAGGAAAAGGGTAAACTGATCGACACAGAAGGAAAAGGGCAAACTGATCGATACAGAAGGAAAAGGGTAAACTGATCGACACAGAAGGAAAAGGGTAAACTGATTGACACAGAAGGAAAAGGGTAAACTGATCGATACAGAAGGAAAAGGGTTAACTGATCGATACAGAAGGAAAAGGGTAAACTGATCGATACAGAAGGAAAAGGGTAAACTGATCGATACAGAAGGAAAAGGGTAAACTGATCGACACAGAAGGAAAAGGGTAAACTGATTGACACAGAAGGAAAAGGGTAAACTGATCGATACAGAAGGAAAAGGGTAAACTGATCGATACAGAAGGAAAAGGGTAAACTGATCGATATAGAAGGAAAAGGGTAAACTGATCGACACAGAAGGAAAAGGGCAAACTGATCGATACAGAAGGAAAAGGGCAAACTGATCGATGCAGAAGGAAAAGGGTAAACTGATCGACACAGAAGGAAAAGGGTAAACTGATCGACACAGAAGGAAAAGGGTAAACTGATCGATACAGAAGGAAAAGGGTAAACTGATCGACACAGAAGGAAAAGGGTAAACTGATCGACACAGAAGGAAAAGGGTAAACTGATCGACACAGAAGGAAAAGGGTAAACTGATCGACACAGAAGGAAAAGGGTAAACTGATCGACACAGAAGGAAAAGGGTAAACTGATCGACACAGAAGGAAAAGGGTAAACTGATCGACACAGAAGGAAAAGGGTAAACTGATCGATACAGAAGGAAAAGGGTAAACTGATCGATACAGAAGGAAAAGGGTAAACTGATCGACACAGAAGGAAAAGGGGAAACTGATCGACACAGAAGGAAAAGGGTAAACTGATCGATACAGAAGGAAAAGGGCAAACTGATCGATACAGAAGGAAAAGGGCAAACTGATCGATGCAGAAGGAAAAGGGTAAACTGATCGACACAGAAGGAAAAGGGTAAACTGATCGACACAGAAGGAAAAGGGTAAACTGATCGATACAGAAGGAAAAGGGTAAACTGATCGACACAGAAGGAAAAGGGTAAACTGATCGACACAGAAGGAAAAGGGTAAACTGATCGACACAGAAGGAAAAGGGTAAACTGATCGACACAGAAGGAAAAGGGTAAACTGATCGACACAGAAGGAAAAGGGTAAACTGATCGACACAGAAGGAAAAGGGTAAACTGATCGACACAGAAGGAAAAGGGTAAACTGATCGACACAGAAGGAAAAGGGTAAACTGATCGATACAGAAGGAAAAGGGTAAACTGATCGACACAGAAGGAAAAGGGGAAACTGATCGACACAGAAGGAAAAGGGTAAACTGATCGATACAGAAGGAAAAGGGCAAACTGATCGATACAGAAGGAAAAGGGCAAACTGATCGATGCAGAAGGAAAAGGGTAAACTGATCGACACAGAAGGAAAAGGGTAAACTGATCGACACAGAAGGAAAAGGGTAAACTGATCGATACAGAAGGAAAAGGGTAAACTGATCGACACAGAAGGAAAAGGGTAAACTGATCGACACAGAAGGAAAAGGGTAAACTGATCGACACAGAAGGAAAAGGGTAAACTGATCGACACAGAAGGAAAAGGGTAAACTGATCGACACAGAAGGAAAAGGGTAAACTGATCGACACAGAAGGAAAAGGGTAAACTGATCGACACAGAAGGAAAAGGGTAAACTGATCGATACAGAAGGAAAAGGGTAAACTGATCGATACAGAAGGAAAAGGGTAAACTGATCGACACAGAAGGAAAAGGGGAAACTGATCGACACAGAAGGAAAAGGGTAAACTGATCGATACAGAAGGAAAAGGGTAAACTGATCGATACAGAAGGAAAAGGGCAAACTGATCGATACAGAAGGAAAAGGGTAAACTGATCGATACAGAAGGAAAAGAGTAAACTGATCGACACAGAAGGAAAAGGGTAAACTGATCGATACAGAAGGAAAAGAGTAAACTGATCGATACAGAAGGAAAAGGGTAAACTGATCGATACAGAAGGAAAAGAGTAAACTGATCGACACAGAAGGAAAAGGGCAAACTGATCGATACAGAAGGAAAAGGGTAAACTGATCGACACAGAAGGAAAAGGGTAAACTGATCAATACAGAAGGAAAAGGGTAAACTGATCGATACAGAAGGAAAAGGGTAAACTGATCGATACAGAAGGAAAAGGGTAAACTGATCGACACAGAAGGAAAAGGGTAAACTGATCGATACAGAAGGAAAAGGGTAAACGGATCGACACAGAAGGAAAAGGGTAAACTGATCGACACAGAAGGGAAAGGGTAAACTGATCGATACAGAAGGAAAAGGGTAAACTGATCGATACAGAAGGAAAAGGGTAAACTGATCGATACAGAAGGAAAAGGGTAAACTGATCGACACAGAAGGAAAAGGGTAAACTGATCGATACAGAAGGAAAAGGGTAAACTGATCGACACAGAAGGAAAAGGGCAAACTGATCGATACAGAAGGAAA
This sequence comes from Scyliorhinus torazame, assembly GCF_047496885.1. NCBI lineage: Eukaryota > Metazoa > Chordata > Chondrichthyes > Carcharhiniformes > Scyliorhinidae > Scyliorhinus > Scyliorhinus torazame. The sequence goes on from NC_092711.1 coordinate 112,502,701, forward strand.
AGGGTAAACTGGTCGATACAGAAGGAAAAGGGTAAACTGATCGACACAGAAGGAAAAGGGCAAACTGATCGATACAGAAGGAAAAGGGTAAACTGATCGACACAGAAGGAAAAGAGCAAACTGATCGATACAGAAGGAAAAGGGCAAACTGATCGATACAGAAGGAAAAGGGTAAACTGGTCGATACAGAAGGAAAAGGGCAAACTTATCGACACAAAACAGACTTATACCATTTCTCTTGGTTGATCAGGCTGTAAAAACATAATCCCTCTTGTACCCCTTCTTTGACAACAATTCTGATGGGAATCTTGCTTTGGGGATTCCAGTTCTTGGCTGGCAACAGACCTTCTACTCGGGTATTAAATACCTAAGTAGATCCTCCCTCAGTTTGAATAAACTGGATAGAACTCAATGGTTGGTCAATTTCATACCTGAATCGGTTTGATTGGGTTTTAACCATTTGGGTAAATGTCGCACAGATCGGGATACAATGGGAATGTTTAATGTATCCCTCCCATCATTGTGTGACCTTCCAGTTCCAAATAAGGTTACCAAGGGAATGAAGACTCGTTGCTAACGATCATATCAGATCATACATTCCTTCTCACAGAAGCTGTAATATAGAATTTAAAACAGGCTTAGACAGTTTTAGGTACAACCAAGTCTTTTAACACAACCACTTCCAGATTATTAAATCTTCAATTAAAATCAACTGAGGCACACTACTTATTTAATAATTTGTTTCTGATGAGTGAATAATTAATACACATCATTGATTAATATAACCGATCAATTGCTGAATACAAAATGCCCTTTTCATTTAAATGTTACGTTTCACAATGGCTTCCTTGATCTTATTAGCTTACTTCAGTAAACATAAAATGTAGCTCATCTGAAAATGAATCATTTCTACTGAAACGAACTGCCTAGTCCCACTTATATGTGTCTGTAAATATCTTTGCTCACCTCCCCCTGAATGCGTCAATGTCTTGGGCAGTGGCCAGTTTATCAAATGCAATTCTCTTTGAACGTTTATCCACAACAATGCAAACATCTCCAAGAGAGCCATCAATTTATTAGTCTCATCTACACTTTCCTTTCATTAAAATATACATCAATACCACATTGATATATTCCACTGAACTACACCCACAGTGAGGTATTCCAATTCCCATTTAGTGGGGTTATTTTTCCTTAACTTTATTCCTGTGCTCAACCACTTCCTCTTATACAATTTTACACATCCCATTAGATATCTCATTCATGAGGCTTAGAGAAACGTTACTGTCCAGTACTCCTACCTATAAAACAGGAATCAGACATTTCAATTTGATTCCAGGTATCAACAGATTAGATGTTTTTTATTTTCAAAATTAGTTCAAATTCAATTTGCAGTATTGTGGGGCTGGTGGGTTTAAGTCTTCAATTTATTTCCCCAGAGGAAACCTTCTTTTCCGATTCCCGGGAACCACCCAGACTGGTTGTCGTCAGGTTTTGTTCTGAATATTTGATAATCCCCCTCAGCTTCAGGTAAATTTCCCTTTCGAAGTTTGAAATAGCAAAGCTATAATTTTACTTCATCAATTTTGGCAATTGTTGAGGAAAAATATACCAGCGCTTCGAGTTTTCGCCAAAGGTCCTTTATTTAACACAAAGTTTGTGGAGGGAGTTAGAGTGACCACTCTATTAGGCCTTCTAATTAGTCCTTCTAATTGTCCCCACTTTACAAAAGGCAAGGCAGTACTTTATATGGTACAATAAGCAATATTTAGAAAAACGAGGCATTCCTTTGATAAGCCCAGAGACAGAAAAGCGAGCAGAGTTAAACAACTTGAATTCCTAGTCTAAGGACAATAATAATTGTCTGCTGTCAGCAACAATGTGCAGCTGTGCACTTGTTTACATGGTCTGACCTTCTGCCTATTACATGCAGAACTTCTTGACTGAAATAAGGCTAATATATCCATCATGCTTTGCCAAGTGCCTATTGCCATGAAATATAGTCAAGCAACCGGTTAAAAAAGAATACAGGGTATTCAGGCAACTAATCGGCCAACTACAGTCCCTTCTACAGCAAAGCTTACTCCAACTTGCTGGTTATAAATGGTATTTTTACGTCAGAATCAGAAGTCTTGGCAATTGATTTGTCGGCAAGTTGCATATCTCCCATCTCAAGCTCTTTCTCTCAGAAAGTAACAAATTGCCTAAATGGTTAAGGCCAAAGTCTTTGAAAGGCAAAGCCTTGAGTTCAAATTGTCACCATGTTGTGATATTTGATGCCAGTTCTTGAATTCAGAAATAAAAACCTTCTCGATCTCTTGCTGCAGCATCAGCACAAACCCTGGAAACCCGTTGAATCCACTTGGATTTGTCCAAGAGCCCAATGGGTTAATGTGTTCAGGAGAACAACCAAAAATGTGAGAGCAAAAATAATCCCGCGTTAATGATGAGGTGTTATTGTTCAGTGGTTACATTCCCATCACTGAGTCAGGAGGATGTGGGTTCAACTTCAGCTCCAGAAACCTGACCATAAAATCCGGCTGGTATTCCAATGCTGTACTGAGGGAATACAGCACTGTACTGAGGGAATACAGCACTGTACTAAGGGAATACAGCACTGTACTAAGGGAATACAGCACTGTACTGAGGGAATACTGCACTGTACTGAGGGAATACTGCACTGTACTGAGGGAATACTGCACTGTACTGAGGGAATACAGCACTGTACTGAGGGAATACAGCACTGTACTGAGGGAATACTGCACTGTACTGAGGGAATACAGCACTGTACTGAGGGAATACAGCACTGTACTGAGGGAATACAGCACTGTACAGAGGGAATACAGCACTGTACTGAGAGAATACTGCACTGTACTGAGGGAATACAGCACTGTACAGAGGGAATACAGCACTGTACTGAGGGAATACAGCACTGTACTGAGGGAATACTGCACTGTACAGAGGGAATACAGCACTGTACTGAGGGAATACAGCACTGTACTGAGGGAATACAGCACTGTCTATCAGAGGAAACCTTCCAATATAACCCCATCTGCTCTTGCAGCTGGACATTAAAGTTCTGCTGATGATATTTCGAAGGAGGAAGTTCTCTCGGGTAAACTGCTCAATATAAAGCCCTCGGTGATGAGCACTGAACAGATAATCTGATCATAATCATAGTTCTGTTTTGAACTCACTTTCTTGCTTCACAGATGCTGCCTGACCTGCTGAGTATTTCCATCATCTTATTTGTGTTTGTTGGAGCCTGTTGTACACAATCTGGCTGCCGCATTTCCTACATTACAACAGTGACTATATTTCAAAAGAACCTCATTGTCTGTAAAGCACTTTGGGACATCCTGAAGTTGTGAGAGGTGCTATATAAATACAAGTCTTCCATTAACAAAGGTGAAAAGATCCAACAATGGAACAGTCGGTAAGAGCATATCAATCAGTCTCCTCTTATCTTACAGAAATCCAGGATTCCAACACTGTCCATTTAATGCAATTCATGTCCATTCTGTTAATCCCATTAACTGGGCTGGGGTTTAACATCAAGGGAAATAAATCTGAACTGTCAAAATGAACATGGTTCATTCCTGGGTGTAGGAATCCAATCCCTGTAATCACATGTGAACCCTCTGGTGTGCCAGACGATTGGATGGCCGAGTGAATCCTCTGCCACACACGGGGCAGGTGAACGGCTTTTCCCCGGAATGGAGTCGCTGGTGTTTTGTCAAATCACTTCCGCTTTTAAAGCTCTTCTCACAGTCAGAACATTGGAATGGTCTCTCATCAGTGTGAACAAGTTTATGTCTCCGAAGCTGAGATTTCAAAGCAAATCCCTTCCTACACTCAGTGCAGGTAAAAGGTTTCTCCCCAGTGTGAATTAGCTGGTGATCCCGGAGATTATATGGATTAGTGAAATTCTTCCCACAATCAGTGCAGGTGAACGGTCTCTCTTCAGTGTGAATACGCTGGTGTCTGAGAAGGTGTGCCGATTTAATAAATCCCTTCCCACACACGGAGCAGATGAACGGCCTCTCACCAGTGTGGACACGCTTGTGATCAGTGAGGTGGGAAGAACAAGTGAATCTCTGCCCACACTCAGAGCAGTGGAATGGTCTTTCCCCAGTGTGAACCCGTAGATGCTCAGTGAGGTTGGATGAAGACCGGAAGCTCTTCCCACACTGAGAGCAATCGTACGGTTTCTCTCCAGTGTGAACTCGCTGGTGCGACGTTAGGTTGGATGCTGAAGTGAATTCCATTCCACAGGTGGAGCAGATAAACAGCTTCTCTCTTGTGTGAATACGTTGATGAATAATTAGATTCCCAGCATTCTTATAGCTTTTACCACAGTCAGAGCAGTTGAAAGTCCTCTCCCTGGTGTGACTACGTTGATGAATTTCCAGCCCTGATGGGGATTTGAATCCCTTCCCACAGTCACCACATTTCCACGGTTTCCCCATGCTGTTGGCGTCCTTGTGTTACCAAGGCAGTGACGTAGGGGTATTGTCACTGGACTAATAATCTAGAGACCCAGGGTAATGCTCTAGGGACCCAGGTTCAAATCCCACTGTGGCAGATGGTGAAAATTGAATTCAATAATGATCTGGAATTAAAAGTCTAATGATGACCATGAAACCATTGTCAATTGTTGTAAAAACTCATCTGGTTCACTGATGTCCTTCAGGTCTGGCCTACATATGACTCCAGATCCATAGCAATGTGGTTGACTTAAATGCCCTCCGGGATGGGCAATAAATGCTTCCACAACCAGCAATGCCCACATCCCATGAACAAATTAAAAAAACAGGTCTCTCCCCACTGTGAATGGTGCGATGTTTTTTCAGGCTGTGTAACTGATTAAAGTTCTTTTCAGTCAGTTCACTGGAACATTCTCACTCGGGTGTTGTGGGGGTCTCGGTGCTTGTCAGTCACAATGATGTCTCCGATCCTTTCCCACAGACAGAACAGACAAACATTTCTCCTTCCACATTCAAAAGCTGATGATATTCAGATCCTGATGACCGTGTCAAATCCTCTCCTTCCAATCCCCTGTAAAAGGAGTTGACAGTGTCAGTATCACTTTCATTCCAAAGAAACGAATATCTGGATTTCCAGAAAGCTTTTGACAAGGTGCCACACAAAAGGTTGCTGCATAAACTAAAGATGCATGGCATTGAGGGTAAAGTGGTAGCATGGGTAGAAGATTGGTTAACTAACAGAAAGCAGAGTGTGGGGATAAATGGGTGTTTCTCTGGTTGGCAACCTGTAACTAGTGGGGTCCCTCAAGGATCAGTGTTGGGCCCGCAGTTGTTCACAATTTACATAGACGATTTGGAGTTGGGACCAAGTGCAATGTGTCAAAGTTTGCAGACGACACTAAGATGAGTGGTAAAGCAAAAAGTGCAGAGGATACCGGAAGTCTGCAGAAGGATTTGGCTAGGTTAGGTGAATGGGCTAGGGTCTGGCAGATGGAATTCAATGTTGCCAAGTGTGAGGCTATCCATTTTGGGAGGAATAACAGCAGAATGATTATTATTTAAACGGTAAGATGCTAAAACATGCTGCTGTGCAGAGGGACCTGGGTGTGCTGGTGCACGAGTCGCAAAATGTTGGTGTGCAGGTGCAACAGGTGATTCAAGAAGGCTAATCAAGTTTTGTCTTTCATTGCTAGAGGGATGGAGTTCAAGACTAGTGAGGTTATGCTGCAATTGTATAGGGTGTTGGTGAGGCCGCATCTGGAGTATTGTGTTCAGTTTTGGTCTCCTTTCCTGAGAAAGGACATATTGGCACTGGAGGGAGTGCAGAGGAGATTCACTAGGTTGATCCCAGAGTTGAGGGGATTAGATTATGATGAGAGGTTGAGTAGACTGGGACTGTACTCATTGGAGTTTAGAAGGATGCGGGGGATCTTATTGAGACATATAAAATTATGAAGGGAATAGATAGGATAGATGCGGGCAGGTTGTTTCCACTGGTCGGGGAAAGCAGAACTAGGGGGCATAGCCTCAAAATAAGGGGAGGTAGATTTAGGACGGAGTGTAGGAGGAACTTCTTCACCCAAAGGGTTGTGAATCTCTGGAATTCCTTGCCCAGTGAAGCAGTTGAGGCTCCTTCTTTAAACGTTTTTAAGAAAAGGATAGATACCTTTCTAAAGAATAAAGGGATTCGGGGATATGGTGTAGGGGCCAGAGAGTAGAGCTGAGTCCACAAAGATCAGCCATGATCTCATTAAATGGCGGAGCAGGCTCGAGGGGCCAGATGGCCTACTCCTGCTCCTAGTTCTTATGTTCTTATGAAATTCAGAACAAATAGTTCTAATTTCTGTGGAATATTCGTTCCTCTCTTGTTTCCCCAAATATGTTGCCCAATCAAAGTAAAAGAAAGCAAAATCCCAACAAAAACAAAGGAAAGTTAGGACGGCACGGTGGTTAGCAATGCTGCCTCACTGCGCTGAGGACCCAGGTTCGATCCCGGCCCCGGGTCACTGTTCATGTGGAGTTTGTACATATTCCCTGTATCTGCATGGGTCTCATCCCCACAACCCAAAAAAGATGTGCAGGGTAGGTGGATTGGCCGCACTAAATTTCCCCTTAATTGGAAAAAAAAGAATTGGGTACTCTAAATTTTGTAAAAGTACAAAGGAAAGTTTTTTTAACTAAACCAGAATGTTGCTTTCAGTGTCTCAGAAACACTCTGCACCCTGAGGTAACAACAGTTGTGGAAGGTATCAAGCGTACTGGTGGACAACTCATGGTCCCACTCCAGGGCCACCTGAACATGGACAAGACCACAGAAGAGAGGCCAGCAGCCAGAGGAAGCCCTACATTCTCCCCCATCTGGATCTAAAAATTGGTGTTTTCAACAGATCAGGAGCAGATCCTCTGCTCCGACTAGCCCATACCCCTCTGTGCAGTAAAGCTGACCTTCTAAAAGTGCATCCTGCCTAAGCCCACACCCCCATAACCCCACCGAACCTGCAGATATTTGGGTTGTGTGAGAACAGCAGAGCACCGGAAGAAACCCACGCAGACACAGGGATAATGTGCAAACTTCACAACGTCAGCCACCCAAGCTCCGATTCGAATCCGAGTCTCTGTCGCTGTGAGGCAGCAGTGCCAACCACAGTGCCGCTAATTAATAATTTTAAACTATTCTGTTGCTTTCTGTTCCGGGCACTACGACCCAGTTGGAAAACAGACTCTAAAGTCCTGCCCATTCTCTCTTACGTCACCCTGATGCCTGCGCATGCGCTCTTCTCCTCGTTGAACCTACATGGCGGCCGCTCACCCGAGCTTGACCCCAGGCACATTACCCAAAGCCACAAACTCGCTACCGGAGGGTCTTATTTAGGGTTGGCGGCCTTCACTCAGGAGTTGATAAACTCTTCCCGTCCAGAGCCGGCTACATCGCTCCCTCTGGGATGCCATATCCTTACCAGTTTACTACAGCCCATCTGCACCCAGTTCCCTCCAACTCGGAAAAGAGCCACCCAGAATGCCCCGCGGCAGGCTGCCCCTGGAGCATGCGCACTCAGCGCAATGAGCCAGTTGGATAGAGCGGTTTCTGGGCCGCGGGGCTTGTGGGAGCTATGGCCACCATTCATCAGCTGCTCGAGGCCTCTGAGCCAGAATCTCTGGATTCGAGTCCTACCCCAGGACTTGATCCTAACCCGGTCAAACAGGTTGAGTGTGTCAATCTGCAAATGCTTCCAAACTCACCAATATCTGACGGTAAGAGTGGGAGAGAGTCCTGGTCAGCCACGTGTTTTGTGGGAGCCTCTCAAGTTATAAATCCCTGGTAACAGACGAGTGACCAGTTCCAGGAATTACTCGCTCTGGAAACAGATGAAAGTCTGCTTTAATTAACCACGAGTGGGAAGAGAATTAAAGTGATGTTTTTGTCAGGCGCTAGGACCCGGGTGGGAACAGGCGCTGAAGCCGCGCCCACCATATTTTACATCTCCAAAACCCGGCGCAAACGCTCTTTCCCCATTAAATCAGCAGTTAATCTTGGGCTTTTGGGGGGATAAAGCCCAGAGCTGCAAAAGAGGGACCCACAGATTTATATTCAGGGTTTGAGGCATTCACCAGGTGTTTAGGAACCCTCCCCGGCAAAACCAGAAGAGAGAGAGAACTGTGAAACATATCAGTTAAGTGAGGAAGTTGGAATGTCAGTGGTTTAGTGAGAATAGGGTCAAGGGAGCAGAGGTCAGGTCTCAAAAACAAGATTAGATTGAACAGAACATGACAGGAGATAGGAGAGAAACTGGAGGTAGATCTGAGTTCACACTCAGACGAGGGGGATTTTTAGAGACAGTTTGGCCCGGTGGAAGGGAGGGAAGCAGCAGAGGCATCTGATCAGATTGTCCACTCACTGTAATTACTTGTGAATTTGCTGGTGTCTTATCAGGTTGGATGACTGTGTGAATCTTTCCCCACACTTGGGGCAGGTGAATGGCCTCTCCCTTGTGTGAACTCGCTGAAGTGTCAGCTGGCTGGATGACTGCATTGCGCAGGTCAAGGACACACAGCCTGAGTGAGAGAGATACAGACCGAGTGAGAATTTGGTAATTTGGTGCAGTGAGGTAATTCGGTGAAGAGTGGGAGAAGGTGCTTTTTCCCGACTGTTTTGTTCTCTCTCTTTCTTCGGGCCTAATTTCGGGAGCCGTTCGGAGGAGGAGGAGTAGTCTGATCATAAAAACCTAACGGAAACTTCCTGTTTTCCATTTTATTCCCCAAAAGTGACGTCAGAGGGAAGCTGTGATCTGAGTGGTTGATAGCAAATCTGCCCCAAATTTTAAAAAAAACACAGCTAAACTCATAAACTTAAATTAAACTAATTAATTAATTAGTGATGGCTGGTCAGGTGATGTGCTTGAGCTGCTTGATGTGGGAGCTGGCAGATCCCATTGCGAGCTGCAGCGACCACATCTGCAGTAAGTGTTGGCTGCTCAAAGAGCTCCGGCTCAGAGTTGATGAGCTGGAGTCTGAGCTTCAAACACTGAGGCACATCCGGGAGGGGGAGACTTACCTGGACACTGTGTTTCAGGAGGCAGTCACACCTGTCAGAGTAAGTAGTTTAAATCCTGCCAGTGGCCAGGGACAGCAGGGTGTGACTGCAAGTCAGGCAGGTAAAGGGAACCAGCAGTCAGGAACTCAGGAGCCTCAGCCCTTGACTCTGTCCAACAGGTATGAGGCACTTGCTCCCTGTGTGGATGGCGAACAGGGCTGCAGGAAGGATGAGTCAGCTGACCAAGGCACCATGGTTCAGCAGGCCATTCAAGGGGAGGGAGTAAATAGGCAAGTTGTCGTTGTAGGGGATTCTATTATCAGGGGGATAGATAGTATCCTTTGTGAGCAGGATAAAGAGTCCCGCATGGTATGTTGCCTGCCCGGTGCTAGGGTGCGGGACATCTCTGACCGGCTTGAAAGGATACTGGAGGGGGAGGATCCAGTTGTTGTGGTCCATGTCGGTACCAACAACATAGGCAAGTCTAGGAAAGAGGACCTGTTTAGAGATTATAAAGAGCTAGGATTCAAATTAAAAAACAGGTCCTCAAGGGTCATAATCTCCGGATTACTGCCCGAGCCACGTGCAAATTGGCATAGGGAGGCAAGAATAAGGGAAGTTAACACGTGGCTGAAAGAGTGGTGTGGGAAAGAGGGGTTCCTTTTCATGGGACACTGGCATCAGTTTTGGGACAGGGGGGACCTATACCGTTGGGATGGTCTCCACCTGAACCGAGCTGGGACCAGTGTTCTGGCGAAAAGAATAAATAGGGTGGTCAATAGGACTTTAAACTAAAGATTGGGGGGGAAGGGAAAGTCAGGGAACCAAGAGGTGAAGTAATCAGTGGGAAGCGTAGCTGCTTAGGAATACAAAAAAGCACGAAAAGACAAAACTCAGGAGAGGTTACGATAGTCCCCAGCCCACAAAATATGACAGTGTATGGAAAGGCTCAGTAAACCAAGGTCCACCACACTAAGAAAACAAAAAGGGACGGTCAATAGAGAATTAAAGGTGCTATATTTAAATGCGCGCAGTGTACGGAACAAGGTAGATGAGCTTGTGGCCCAGATTGTGACTGGCAGGTATGATGTGGTAGGCATCACAGAGACATGGTTGCAGCGGGTTCAGGACTGGCATTTAAACATCCAGGGATTCACAACCTATCGAAAAGACAGGGAGGTGGGCAGAGGGGGCGCGGTTGCCTTGTTAATTAGGAATGAAATTAAATCAATAGCACTAAATGACATAGGGTCAGATGATGTGGAGTCTGTGTGGGTAGAGTTGAGGAACCACAAAGGCAAAAAAACCATAATGGGAGTTATGTACAGGCCTCCTAACAGTGGTCAGGACCGGGGGCACAAAATGCACCACGAAATAGAAAGTGCATGTCAGAAAGGCAAGGTCACAGTGATCATGGGGGACTTCAATATGCAGGTGGACTGGGTAAATAATGCTGCCAGTGGACCCAAGGAAAGGGAATTAATTGAATGTTTACAGGAGGGCTTTTTGGAACAGCTTGTGATGGAGCCCACGAGGGAACAGGCCATTCTGGACTTAGTGTTATGTAATGAGCCAGACTTGATTAAAGATCTTAAAGTAAGGGAGCACTTAGGAGGCAGTGATCATAATATGGTAGAATTCAATCTCCAATTTGAAAGAAAGAAGGTAGAATCAGATGTAAAGGTGTTACAGTTAAATAAAGGTAACTACAGGGGCATGAGGGAGGAACTGACAAAAATCGACTGGGAGCAGAGCCTAGGGGGAAAGACAGTAGAACAGCAATGGCAGGAGTTTCTGGGAGTAATTGAGGACACAGTGCAGAGGTTCATCCCAAAGAAAAGCAAGGTTATCAGAGGGGGGATTAGGCAGCCATGGTTGACAAAGGGAGTTAGGGAATGCATCAAAGCAAAAGAGAAAGCCTATAATGTGGCAAAGAGTAGTGGGAAGTCAGAAGATTGGGAAGGCTACAAAAACAAACAGAGGATAACAAAGAGAGAAATAAGGGAAGAGAGGATCAAATATGAAGGTAGGCTAGCCAGTAACATTAGGAATGATAGTAAAAGTTTCTTTAAATACATTAAAAACAAAGGGGAGGCAAAAGTTGACATTGGGCCGCTCCAAAATGACGCTGGTAATTTTGTGATGGGAGACAAGGAAATAGCTGAGGAACTAAATAAGTACTTTGCGTCAGTCTTCACAGTAGAAGACATGAGTAATATCCCACCAATTCCGGAGAGTCAGGGGGCAGAGTTGAATATGGTAGCCATCACAAAGGAGAAAGTGCTAGAGAAACTAAGAGGTCTAAAAATTGATAAATCTCCGGGACCAGATGGACTACATCCTAGAGTTCTAAAGGAGATAGCTGAAGAAATAGTGGAGGCGCTAGTCATGAGCTTTCAAAAGTCACTGGAGTCCGGGAAAGTCCCAGAGGATTGGAAAATCGCTGTTGTAACCCCCCTGTTCAAGAAGGGAACAAGGAAAAAGATGGAAAATTATAGGCCAATTAGCCTAACCTCGGTTGTTGGCAAGATTCTAGAATCCATTGTTAAGGATGAGATTTCTAAATTCTTGGAAGTGCAGGGTCAGATTAGGACAAGTCAGCATGGATTTAGTAAGGGGAGGTCGTGCCTGACAAACCTGTTAGAGTTCTTTTGAAGAGATAACAAATAGGTTAGACCAAGGAGAGCCAATGGATGTTATCTATCTTGACTTCCAAAAGGCCTTTGATAAGGTGCCTCACGGGAGACTGCTGAGTAAAATAAGGGCCCATGGTATTCGAGGCAAGGTGCTAACATGGATTGACGATTGGCTGTCAGGCAGAAGGCAGAGAGTTGGGATAAAAGGTTCTTTTTCAGAATGGCAACCGGTGACGAGTGGTGTCCCGCAGGGTTCAGTGTTGGGGCCACAGCTGTTCTCTTTATATATTAACGATCTAGATGACGGGACTGGGGGCATTCTGGCTAAGTTTGCCGATGATACAAAGATAGGTGGAGGGGCAGGTAGTATGGAGGAGGTGGGGAGGCTGCAGAAAGATTTAGACAGTTTAGGAGAGTGGTCCAAGAAATGGCTGATGAAATTCAACGTGGGCAAGTGCGAGGTCTTGCACTTTGGAAAAAAGAATAGAGGCATGGACTATTTTCTAAACGGTGACAAAATTCATAATGCTGAAGTACAAAGGGACTTGGGAGTCCTCGTCCAGGATTCTCTAAAGGTAAACTTGCAGGTTGAGTCCGTAATTAAGAAAGCAAATGCAATGTTGTCATTCATCTCAAGAGGCTTGGAATATAAAAGCAGGGATGTACTTCTGAAGCTTTATAAAGCATTAGTTAGGCCCCATTTAGAATACTGTGAGCAATTTTGGGCCCCACACCTCAGGAAGGACATACTGGCACTGGAGTGTGTCCAGCGGAGATTCACACGGATGATCCCAGGAATGGTAGGCCTGACATACGATGAACGTCTGAGGATCCTGGGATTATATTCATTGGAGTTTAGGAGGTTGAGGGGAGATCTAATAGAAACTTACAAGATAATGAATGGCTTAGATAGGGTGGATGTAGGGAAGTTGTTTCCATTAGCAGGGGAGACTAGGACCCGGGGGCACAGCCTTAGAATAAAAGGGAGTCACTTTAGAACAGAGATGAGGAGAAATTTCTTCAGCCAGAGAGTGGTGGGTCTGTGGAATTCATTGCCACAGAGGGCGGTGGAGGCCGGGACGTTGAGTGTCTTTAAGACAGAAGTTGATAAATTCTTGATTTCTCGAGGAATTAAGGGCTATGGAGAGAGAGCGGGTAAATGGAGTTGAAATCAGCCATGATTGAATGGCGGAGTGGACTCGATGGGCCGAATGGCCTTACTTCCGCTCCTCTGTCTTATGGTCTCATGGTCTTATGGACTGAGTGAATGTCTTCCCACACTGGGAGCAGGTGAACGGCCTCTCCCCAGTGTGAGTTCACTGGTGTACATGGAGGTCAGATGATGTCTTGAACCCAGTCCTGCAGTAAGTGCACCTGAACAGTTTCTCATCAGTGTGAATAAGTTGATGACGCATCAGTTCCCCGGATCTTTTAAAGCATTTCTCACAGTCTCGGCATTGAAAAGGTCTCTCACCTGTGTGAACACGTTGATGGGGGAGCAGTTCCCGGGCACTTTTGTAGCACTTCCTGCAGTCTTGGCATTTAAATGGTATCTTCCCATTGTGAGCACTCTGGTGATTCAGCAGAGTGGATAACTGAGTGAATCCCTTCCCACACTCAGAGCAAGTGAAAGGTCTCTCCCCAGTGTGAGTGCGCTGGTGTTCACTGAGTTAAGATGACTGCTTGAACCCAGTCCCACAGTGAGAGCACCTGAACGGTCACTCGTTGGTGTGAACACGTTGATGGAGTATCAGGGCCCGGGAACATTTAAAGCACTTCCCACAGTCTGGGCATTTAAAAGGTCTCTCATCCGTGTGAACTTGCTGGTGCATCTTCAAGTCAGATGACCGAGCGAATCTCTTCCCACACTCTGAGCAGGTGAATGGTCTCTTCCCAGTGTGAACCCGCTGGTGTCTCAGCAGGTTGCAGGACTGAGCGAATCCTTTCCCACACACGGAGCAGTTGAATGGTTTCTCCCCGGTGTGCACTCGGTGGTGTTGCAGCAGGCTGGATGATCGAGAGAATCTCTTCCCACAATCAGAGCAAGTGAATGACCTCTCCCCAGAGTGTCTGGGACGGTGAATTTTCAGTTGAGATGTGGATCTGAATCCCTCCTCACATTCCCACGGTTTCTCCTCACTGTTAACGGAGCTTTTTCCTTCCATGTTCAAAATTCACCAATATTCAGGTTACGATGAATTGGGTGACTTTGGCTGATCCTGATATGATGTTTGATCTGAGTTTCCTGACTGCAAATCCTCCCCTTCTAACTCTGAAATTCATTTAAAACAAAAAAAAGGGAGCGAGAGAGAACCCACAAAAACACAAAGGCAAGTTGTGAAATTGAGCTGAATGAATCCGGCAACGGGAAAAAAGTGACCATGAAAACTGGTGAATCTTTTGTGAAAAGTGAACTAGTTTTTTAATGTCCTTCAGGGAAGGGAACCTGCCGCCCGGCCTGAGCCCACACAAGACTCGGGCCTTTGCAATAACACAAGAAATAGGAGCAGAAGTAGACCATTCGGCCCGTCGAACCTGCTCTGCTATTGAATACAATTATGGCTGATCTCGGTCTTCCATTCCCCTTTCCCGCCAGCTCCCCATGTCCTTGACTTCCTGAGAGACCAAAAATCTCACCATCTCAGCCTTAAATATATTCAATGATGGATCATCCACAACCTTCTTGGCTAGATAATTCTATGCATGAAAGAGAGAGAGAAAGTTAAAAAGAATGAGGGAAAGGGAGAGGGAGCGAGAACAGAGGCATTTCCTCCACTGACACCGGAATCACAATTTGACAGAATCTCTTAACCCATTAACCTTCGCCAACTGGATGGACCAGGACAGCAGATGTATGTTGACATCATCACCTGCAAGTTCCCTTCCAAGACACACACTGTCCGACCTTGTCTGGCATCCAGTGCTGGATGAGCAGAACTTTCCTCCACTTAAATATTGACAAGACTGAACCCATTCCCTTTCATCCCCGCTACAAACTCCACTCCCTTGTCACCAATTCCATCCATCAGATGTCTGAGGCTGAAGCAGACTGTTCACAACCCTGGTGAAATATTTCACCCCAGATGAGCTCTTGACCACATAGCCACACTGTCACGAAGATTGCCGATTTCCACCTCAGTAACAGCTCGACTCCACCTTAGTCCCTGTTCATCTGCTGCAGAAACCATCATCCATTCTTCTGTTCCCTCTCAAACAAATTATTCCATTGCACTCGCAGCTGGACTCCAACATTAAACAACCCCCTCCATCCCATCCCAAACTCTGCTACCCATGTGCTTACTCACACCAGCCCCTGTGCCCACTGATCTGCAAATGCTTCCTTTTAAAAAGCACAAAGTTTAAATTTCTCATTGTTTTATTCCATGATAATGATCATCCTGATCTCTGTAATCTCCTCCACACAAATCCCTTTGAGATCTCGGCACTCATTTAATTCCAGCCACTTGAGAATTCCCGATTTTAATCTCTCCACCATTACTGGAATGTCAAACGCAATCCATCAGAGTCAGCGTGGTTTTGTGAAGGGTAGATAGTCTTTGAATCATTTGTTGGGGTTTTTAGAAGATGTAACAAGCCAAGTGGATAATGGGGTCCTGTAGATGTATTTGGACTTCCAGAATACATTTGATAAGGTGTCCCACAAAAGAAAAAGGAGTCATTTGTCAGGGCTAGAAGGCTGGGAACAGCCGAAGCCTGTGTGGAACATGAGGAAAGTAGGAAGGAACTTAAGCAAGGAGTCAGGAGGGTTCAAAGGGGTCACAAAAAGTCATTGGCAAATAGGGTGAAGGAGAATCCCAAGGTTTTTTACATGTACATAAAAAGCAAGAGGGTAGCCAAGGAAAGGGTTGGCCTGCCGAAGGACAGGGGAGGGAATCTATGTGTGGAGCCAGAGGAAATGGGCAAGGTACTAAATGAATACTTTGCATCAGTATTCACAAAAGAGAAGGAATTGGTGGATGTTGAGTCTGGAGAAGGGTGTGTAGATAGCCTGGGTCACATTGAGGTCCAAAAAGACGAGGTGTTGGGCGTCTTGAAAAATATTAAGGTGGATAAGTCCCCAGAGCCTGATGGGATCTACCCCAGAATACTGAAGGAGGCAAGAGACAAAATTGCTGAGGCCTTGACAGAAATCTTTGGATCCTCACTGTCTTCAGGTGATGTCCCGGAGGACTGGAGAATACCCAATGTTGTTCCTTTGTTTAAGAAGGGTAGCAAGGATAATCCAGGGAACTACAGGCCGGTGAGCCTTACTTCAGTGGTAGGGAAATTACTGGAGAGAATTCTTCGAGACAGGATCTACTCCCATTTGGAAGCAAGTGGACGTATTAGCGAGAGGCAGCATGGTTTTGTGAAGGGGAGGTTGTGTCTCACTAACTTAATAGAGTTTTTTGAGGAGGTCACAAAGATGATTGATGCAGGTAGGGCAGTGGATGTTGCCTATATGGACGTCAGTTAGACGTTTGACAAGGTCCCTCATGGCAGACTGGTACAAAAGGTGAAGTCACATGGGATCAGGGGTGAGCTGGCAAGGTGGATACAGAACTGGCTAGGTCATAGAAGGCAGAGAGTAGCAATGGAAGGGTGCTTTTCTGATTGGAGGGCTGTGACTAGTGGTGTTCCGCAGAGATCAGTGGTGGGACCTTTGCTGTTCGTAGTATATATAAATGATTTGGAGGAAAATGTAACTGGTCTGATTAGTAAGTTTGCAGACGACACAAAGGTTGGTGGAATTGCGGATAGCGATGAGGACTGTCAGAGGACACAGCAGGATTTATATTGTTTGGAGACTTGGGCGGAGAGATGGAAGATGGAGTTTAACCTAGACAAATGTGAGGTAATGCATGTTGGAAGGTCTAATGCAGGTAGGGAATATACCTTGAATGGTAGAACCATCAAGAGTATTGACAGTCAGAGAGATCTAGGTGTATAGGGCCACAGGTCACTGAAAGGGGCACAGGTGGAGAAGGTAGTCAAGAAGGCATACGGCATGCCTGCCTTCATTGGCCGGAGCATTGAGTATAGGAATTGGCAAGTCATGTTGCAGCTGTATAGAACTTTAGTTAGGCCACACTTGGAGGATAGTGTCCAATTCTGGTTGCCACACTACCAGAGGGATGTGGAGGCTTTAGAGAGGGTGCAGAAGAAATTTACCAGGATGTTGCCTGGTATGGAGGGCATTAGCTATGTGGAGTGATTGAATAAACTCGGTTTGTTCTCATTGGAACGACGGAGGTTGAGGGGCGACCTGATAGAGGTCTACAAAATTATGAGGGGCATAGACAGAATGGATAGTCAGAGGCTTTTCCCCAGGGTAGAGGGGTCAATTACTGGGGGGCATAGGTTTAAGGTGCGAGGGGCAAGGTTTAGAGGAGATGTACGAGACAAGTTTTTTTACACAGAGTAGTGGTGCCTGGAACTCACTGCCGGAGGAGGTGGTGGAAGCAGGGACGATAGTGACATTAGGGCTCGTTGGTCTAGGGGTATGATTCTCGCTTTGGGTTTCGCGATCTCAAAATCTGAGTGAGGTCCCGGGTTCAAATCCCGGACGAGCCCTTTGATGAGGTTTTGTGGGCAGCACGGTAGCATTGTGGATAGCACAATTGCTTCACAGCTCCAGGGTCCCAGGTTTGATTCCGGCTTGGGTCACTGTCTGTGCGGAGTCTGCACATCCTCCCCGTGTCTGCGTGAGTTTCCTCCGGGTGCTCCGGTTTCCTCCCACAGTCCAAAGATGTGCAGGTAAGGTGGATTGGCCAGGATAAATTGCCCTTAGTGTCCAAAATTGCCCTTAGGGTGGGGTTACTGGGATAGGGTGGAGGTGTTGACCTTGGGTAGGGTGCTCTTTCCAAGAGCCGGTGCAGACTCGATGGGCTGAATGGCCTCCTTCTGCACTGTAAATTCTATGATCTATGATTTAAGGGGTATCTTGATAAATACATGGATAAGATGGGAACAGAGGGATACGGACCCCGGAAGTGCAGAAGATGTTAGTTTAGACGGGCAGCATGGTCGGCACAGGCTTGGAGGGCCGAAGGGCCTGTTCCTGTGCTATACTTTTCTTTGTTCTTCGTTGACTGTAACCCTGACCTCCCGTTTTACAACAACCCATTGGTTTCACAACAAACTCTATCACTGATTTATTTCCCCTTGCGGGTTTGCAGCCTCGATAAAGATGGCAGCCGTTAACTCAGGCCTAAATCATTCATATATAACACACAAAGTATGGAATCCTGTCCTGAACAATCCAGAACTCCGTTGGAAACAGTCTTCCGGTCACAAAAATACCTCTGGACCATTCCCCTTTGCTTCCTGCTGCTCCAACTGATGACATTTCCAGCACTTGTGATTGCCAAGCGTAATGGAAGTGCCCTGGTTTTCCCACATGGAACTGGATGTGTATTCCACGGGGCTGGGATGTGCTGTCATGTCATTATTTATTTCATTATTAACTGACTTAAGTAAATAAACTTAAGAATAAAACAAATAAAGATTCATCAGATCCTCACCAGTTAGTTTTGTCCATTATCCTGAAGTGACCTTATTTTTATTGGGAGTTAACTGAAGTCTGTTCCTAACCTCTCATTATCTAAATTTCCATTCACCACTTTTCTGTCCACCTGACCCAGTCCATGGCTTTCTCCCTCATTGTCTAAAACACATCAGCAACTTTTGTGTAATCCTGGTGCATACATTTCAGTCTAAATCATTGATATATACCGGAAACTGTGGAGCCCCACTGGAAACAGACGTCCAGGCATCGTTCAGTCCCGGATGTGACTAACAGCAGCAACAACAGCTGAATCCAAACCCTGCTGTTGCCTGTGAACTTGCTGATGTCTGTGCAGGTTGTTTGACTGAGTGAATCTCCTCCCGCACATGGAGCAGGTAAACAGCCTCTCCCCAGTACCGCTCTGTTAGATCTACCATGCGGTTTTAGCAGCACTTTGCGATTACTAAAACTCAGTAGGAATTTAAGTTAAAACTTCTCAGGTGCAAATAAGTATCTGGTTTATTTGTCGCTATTGATTACAATTGAGAGTCATTTAAAGTCTTATTCTCTAATAAGTCCAGCTAACATAGGACTCAGAGTGACAATCTGTAGACAATTCAACTTTCAAACAATCACAGAAATGATTTTCTTGTTTAGGCAAACAGCTCGCAATAACTTCAAAAGTCAAAGTCAGAAAGTGAAATATGAAAAAAACAGAGAGACAGCGAATAGTTAAGTCAAAGTATAGATTGATTCCGGAAAGAGAGATGGCCGAAAATCCATCACGGTTATACCAAATCATATCAGACTTTAGCCATCTATCTACACCCCAATGTAATTCTAATTGGTTTGGATTAACATCAAATGAGTTTGATTTGAGGGTTAGTTGTCACTCATTAATAGGCAACATTAACCTAAAATGTATTCTTGTATGAGCTTATGGAATGCGATTCGGCTTCCTTATCGCAAGCTGCTTGAACTGGATACATGCTGAGGACAATAGCGCCTTTAGGTTACTGTGCTGTTGTCACGGAGCTTGCCCTGTCCTTGGTCACTTTATCTTGCAAATGTATTTGTTAGCTGAATAAGAATGCTGTTTTAATCTATCTGTTTCTGTGTCATGTTGAAGCTATGTTTTGAAATGCTGAATGTGTGTTTTGAATTGACCTGAGGTTATGAGTGAGTTTTAAAATGGTATTTAATAGACGAGGGAGCTCAGTGCTAAATAGCTATCTTTTACCTATAGAAAATAGCTGGCTTCCACACGCTCCCACGTATGGGTGACACAGTGGTTAGCACTGTTGCTTCACAGCTCCAGGATCCCAGGTTTGATTCCCGGCTTAGGTCACTGTCTGTGTGGAGTCTGCACGTTGTCCCCGTGTCTGTGTGGGTTTCCTCCGGATGCTCCGGTTTCCACAGTCCAAAGATGTGCAAGTTAGATGGATTGGCGATGCTAAATTGCCCTTAGTGTCCAAAAGGGTTAGGTGGGGTTATGAGTTAGGTTGGAGATATGGGCTTAAGTAAGGTGCTCTTTGCAAGGGCCGGTGCACTCGATGGGCCAAATGTCCTCCTTCTGCACTGTAAATGCTATGATTCTGTTTCAGTGTGAACTCGCTGGTGTTTCAGCAGATTCTGTTTACTTGTAAATCTTTTTTCACAGTCAGAACATTTAAAAGGTTTCTGATCAGTGTGAACAAGTTGGTGTCTAGTCAGGTCGGATGACTGAGTGAATTTCTTCTCACACACGGGGCAAGTGTACGGTCTCTCCCCAGTGTGAACTCGCTGGTGTTTCAAAAGCTGGGATGACTCAGTGAATCCCTTCCCACACACAGAGCAGGTGAACGGCCTCTCCCCAGTGTGAGTGCGTTGATGTATCATTAAACACCTTTGACTTTTAAAGCTCTTCTCACAGTCAGAACATTGAAAAGGTCTCTTATCTGTGTGAACACGTTGGTGTGTCCGGAGGTTCGATGACTGAGTGAATCCTTTCCCACACGCGGAGCAGGTGAATGGCTTCTCTCCAGTGTGTTGGCGTTGATGGAACAGTAAATCATTTCTGCTTTTAAAGCTCTTTTCACAGTCAGCACATTTAAACGGTCTCTGGTCAGAGTGGACCTGATGGTGAGTCCGGAGGTTTGATGAAGCATTAAATCCCTTCCCACACACAGAGCAGGTGAATGGCCATTCCCCAGTGTGAGTGCGTTGATGTAACAGTAAGTCCTTTCTGCTTTTAAAGCTCTTCTCACAGTCAGCACATTTAAAAGGTCTCTGATCAGTATGAACAAGTTGGTGTCTCAGGAGTTCGGATGACTGAGTGAATCCCTTCCTACACACAGAGCAGGAGAACGGCCTCTCCCCAGTGTGAGTGCGTTGATGTATCAGTAAATCCTTTCTGCTTTTAAAGTTCTTCTCACAGTCAGCACATTTAAACGGTCTCTGGTCAGTATGAACATGCTGGTGTGTGATGAGGTTGGATAACGTAGTGGATCCCTTCCCACACATGGAGCAGGTGAACGGCCTTTCCCCAGTGTGAATACGTCGATGAGTTTCCAATTCAGATGGGTAATTGAATCCCATCCTACAGTCCCCACATTTCCACGGTTTCTCCATCGTTATCGACAAGTTATCAGGTGCAGGTGGGATGCAGATTTGAGGTCACTATCAGATCAGCCGTGATGTTATTAAATGGTGGAACAGGCTCACGGGGCTGAATGTCCAATTGCTGCTTCTTGATTCCTTTGGTGCGAATGTCCTTACGCCTCTCGAACTTGGATCATCAGTTGAAGCCTGAGTAAGGTGTCTCTCTGGTGTAAATGCTGAAATTTAATTTCATGCTATGTGATTGGTTAAAGCTCAGTTCCAGCTAACGTTGGAAAATTACTTAGATGTCTGTGTCTCGGTGCTTTTCCAATCAAAGTGATTTTTGAAATATTTTCCCAAAGACAAAACAGACAAACATTTCTTCTTCCACGTTGAAAGGCCAGTCCTGATGAATCAAGTGACTCTGTCAGATCTCAACATGATGCTTGCATCTGCAAATATTCTGTAAAAGGAGATTACATTGAAATATTGTGAATATATAAGACACAAACAGGCCATTCTGTCACAGATTCTGCTGCTGTCAATACTCGGCACTCATCTTCGACTGTCACACCTATCAAATCTCAGCCTGTCAGCTGATTTTTGATTCCATTTTCTCATGTGCTTGTCCCGTTGCCTTTTGAAAACATCTCAGCACTTTCCTCAACTCCTTCCCATGGTAATGAGTTGCACATTCTAAACCTGTGCGTAAGTACATTTGCCCGTATTGCTCCCTTGGATTTATTCGTAACTATCTTGTATTTATGACAAATTCTGAACAGTCAATTCTAGTTTATCGAGAACATATTTTCCTCAAAGTTGTAAATCCCCGTCCCACACACTCTCCCTCCTCCCTGGGCTGAAATCCAACCCCATCTCACCATCTGCACCACTTCTTTCCTCCACTCCCAGTTTTCTCCCTCCCTCTCCGCTGCCTGGGTTCAGTTCTCCAGCTCCTGTCTGCAGACTGACAATAAAACCAATGGGTCTTATTGGGGGTTTGGGGCCTCCAGCGGGTGATTGTGAATCCTCCCCGCCCACCTGCCAGGGTTTCCTTCCTTGCCAGAGATCAGAGTCCTCATTGATTTGAGTGCAAAGTGGAAGCTCTTATTTATTGTGCCCCTCCCCCATCCTCTGATGTGAACCATCCTCCAGTGTCTGAAGCAGGATGGTGCCCGTTAACCTGGGCCTGTTCCCGGGAGGGAGGGAGAAGCTCCGGAGCTGCAAACCAGGGAGCTGACAATGATTGTGAAGGGTTTGATCCAGCTCACAATGCCCGGGGACTGATTGACAGCAGGTGCAGACCAATGGGAAAAGGGGGTGGAGCTAGCAGACCGATGGAAAGCGGCGAGTCCTCCAACCAATCAGAGTGAATGGGAGGCGGAGCAAAGCCGGGGCTCTCGCTCCTTCCGCATACACCCTGCCACCCGGGCCTGTCTCGGCGAAAAGCCCGAGCAGCTGTCGCCGGTTCAACTGCCGTATCCGAGCTTCGTAATCAGAGCTTGGGGCCTACGTTTATCGAAAATCCCGACCCACCTGCCGGCTCCATCCCTCCCTCATGACTCAGCGAGCGGGATCTGCCTGTCTGAGAATTCCCACCCTACCGCCTGAATCCTGAGCTGTCATCAGCACCGCGCATGCTTCAGCTGACATGGCGACCGGGGCTCAGCCCCGCCTCTCATTCACTCCGATTGGTTGGAGGACCAGCTGCTCAGCTTGGTCTTCAACACCCACCCACCTCTTCCTATAGGTCCAGAGCTACCGTCAATCATTTCCCGGGCACGACGCTGGTCGCGGCCAGGAGGTTTCACTGAAACCCGGTGGAGACTCCAAACCCCAATAAGAAGTGAAATATCAAACATATTCATACCTTTACTTATACAAATTTGTTAAAAAGATACAGAAAGAGCCCGGGTTTTCATCGAGCGGGGGGACAGCTGCAGCCTGCTCCCGGTGACAGGCCTGAGTTAACGGCCGCCGTCTTTATTGAGGCTGCAAACCCGAGAGTTTGTTGTGAAACCAATGGGATGTAAAACAGGAGGTCAGGGTTACAGTCAACAACAACAACTTCTATTTATATAACACCTTTAACATCATAAATCATCCCAGTCAACCTCACAGGAACATTATGAGACAAAGTGAGACACCCAGACACAAAAGGAGATATTAGGACAGGTGACCAAAAACTTGGACAAAGAGGTGAGTTTTAAAGAGTCTTAAAGGAGGAAAATGAGGTGGAGTCAGAGAGTAATTATAATCGAGAGTGTACAAGAGTCCAGGATCAGATTTGCAGATATCTCAGGAGACTGTGGGGCTGGAGGAGGTTGCAGAGACAGGGAGAGATGAGGCCATGGAGGGGTTTGAAAACAAGGGTGAGAATTGACTGGGAGCCAGTACAAACAGGGAGCACACAGATGTTAGTGTAAAAAAAACTTGCTATGAATTAAGATTTTTGGATTGTTTGAAGTTTACAGAGCTAGAATGTGGGAGAGCAGCCACGTGTGTAATGGAATAGTCGAGTCTGAAAGTGACGATGGCATGACCGATGTTTTCAGCACCAGGTGCACAGAGACAAGAGAGAGGCCGGATGGTGTAATGCAAGTGGAAACAGGCGGTCTGAGTGATGGCACAGACACGAGGTCAGAAGCTCATCTTGGGGCCAAATGTGAAACCAAGGTTACAAAGAGACTGACTTGATCTTAGACTATGGCCAGGGAGAGGGATGGAGTCCATACGCCAGGAATGAAAATTGAGCAGAGATCGAAAAGAGTGGCTTCAATCTTCTCCATATTTTCTTGAAGTTTATAAGTCAGGGAGCGAACAAGAAACCAGGGTGATTAAGATTAACATCTGTCACAAGTCACGAAGGAAGTGAAATATCAAACATATTCATACCTTTACTTGTACAAATTTGTTGAAAAGATAGAAAGAATGATGACACTTTATTTGGATTTCAGCCCAGAGAGAAGGGAGAGTTTGTGGGATGGGGGTTTAAAACTCAGATCCTGCGCGGACCAGCTGGCAGATGTGCTCTCGGACATGTTCAACCTCTCCCTACTCCATCCTCACCTGCTTCAAGAAGACCACCATAATACTGGTGCCAGGAGAGTGATAGAGAACCTAGTGGAGTGGTGTAATAACAATATTCTCTCCTTGAATATCAGCAAAACTAAAGAGCTTGTCATTGACTTCAGGAAGCAAAGTACTATACACACCCCTGTCTTCATTAATGGGGCCGAGGTGGAGATGGTTAGCAGCTTCTAATTCCTAGGTCTGCAACAATCTGTCCTGGTCCACCCACATCGAAGCTGCGACAAAGAAAGCACAACAGCTCCAATACTTCCTGAGGAAACTAAGGAAATGTGGCATGTCCACATTGACTCTAACCAACTTTTACAGGTGCAGCATAGAAAGCATCCAATCTGGCTGTATCACAGCCTGGTATGGCAACTGCTTGACCCAAGACCGTAAGAAATTACAAAGAGTCGTGAACAGAGCCCAGAATAAAGAACATAGAACAGAACATTACAGCGCAGTACAGGCCCTTCAGCCCTCGATGTTGCGCCGACCTGTGAAACCACTCTAAAGCCCATCTACACTATTCCCTTATCGTCCATATGTCTATCCAATGACCATTTGAATGCCCTTAGTGTTGGCGAGTCCACTACTGTTGCAGGCAAGGCATTCCACGCCCTTACTACTCTGAGTAAAGAACCTACCTCTGACATCTGTCATATCTATCTCCCCTCAATTTAAAGCTATGTCCCCTCATGCTAGACATCACCATCCGAGGAAGAAGGCTCACTGTCCACCCTATCCAATCCTCTGATCATCTTGTATGCCTCAATTAAGTCACCTCTTAACCTTCTCTCTAACCAAAACAGCCTTGAGTCCCTCAGCCTTCCCTCATAAGACCTTCCCTCCATACCAGGCAATCTCCTCTGCACCCTTTCCAATGCTTCCACATCCTTTCTATAATGCGGCGACCAGAATTGCACGCAATACTCCAAATGCGGCCGCACCAGAGTTTTGTACAGCTGCAACATGACCTCATGGCTCCGAAACTCAATCCCTCTACCAATAAAAGCTAACACACCGTACGCCTGCTTAACAACCCTCTCAACCTGGGTGGCAACTTTCAGGGATCTATGTACATGGACACCGAGATCTCTCTGCTCATCCACACTGCCAAGAATCTTACCATTAGCCCAGTATTCTGTCTTCCTGTTATTCCTTCCAAAATGAATCACCTCACACTTTTCTGCATTATACTCCATTTGCCACCTCTCAGCCCAGTGCTGCAGCTTATCTATGTCCCTCTGTAACTTGTAACATCCGTCTGCACTGTTCACAACTCCACCGACTTTAGTGTCATCTGCAAATTTACTCACCCATCCTTCTACGCCCTCCGCCAGGTCATTTATAAAAATGACAAACAGCAGTAGCCCCAAAACAGATCCTTGTGGTACACCACTAGTAACTGGACTCCAGTCTGAACATTTCCCATCAAACACCACCCTTTGTCTTCTTCCAGCTAGCCAATTTCTGATCCAAACTGCTAAATCTCCCTGAATCCCATGCCTCCGTATTTTCTGCAGTAGCCTACCGTGGGGAACCTTATCAAACGCCTCCCATCCATTGACTCTGTCTACACCTCCCGCTGCCTTGGGAAAGCGGGCAGCATAATCAAAGACCCCTCCCACCTGGCTTATTCACTCTTCCAACCTCTTCCAGCTTCTTCCCTGCTGTTACCAGACACCTAAATCATCATCTTATAGACTGATCCGATCTCTTCACACATCTTCTCTACTGAGTAGTACTGCACCCCTGTATGCTTCACCCAATGCCTGTGCCTATGTATTTACATTGTGTATTTATGTATGCCTTAAGTTTTTTCATGTATGGAATGATCTGTCTGAATCGTACGCAGAACAATATTTTTCACTGTACCTTGGTACAGGTGACCATAAACAAATCCAATGCAATCCTTCAACCAGGGAATGGTGAGAATGTGGAACTCACTGGCACAGGGACTGGATGAAGGGAACAGTTTAGATGTAATGAAGGGGAAACTAGACAAACACAAGAGGAAGCGGGGAATAGAGGATGACAATGAGAGATTTAGATGTGGAGAGATGGGAGGGTGGCTCCTTTGGAGCAGAAACACTGAGCTGGACTGGTTGTGTCCAGTGGCTTGTTTCTGTGTCTTGTCTCCTGTGTAACTTCAGTCCTGAAGGTCTGGTTCTAACTTTTAGACAATGCCACCTATTCCTAGACTGTCAAACCTGCAGCGGGAATTTATATTTCCCCTCTGTTCATCTTAAAGTGTTGATTCTGCTGTTACTGTCACTGTTAATCACACCCAGAACTGAACCATGTTCATTCTGACAATTGGGGTTTATTTCGAATCTCTGTAACTGAGCTGGGCTAGAGTTTAACATCTTGTTGTTTGTGAAATAAATCAGCTTTGTCTCAAACACACTGTGTCAAGTCCTTGATTTCTCCAGGGGAAAAGGAAATTAACTGATGTCCTGTCACCGACTGTTCTATTTTTGGACCATTTCTCCTTTCAGATTTATACCTTTGGTTACTCTCCATGTACAAGTCCCAGCTCCCCATACCTTCCAGATTACCTCTCCCAGCCTTCACATCCAGGGAAGCTTTCGGTGTTAAAAACAGAAAATGCTGGAAATAATAATCCAAATTTTCCCAACTGCCAGTTGATTTTGTCCCAGACAATTGGCTTCAACTTTCCCCAACATTGATGTGAAGCTGATTGGATGTAATTACTGTGCTTGAGAACAGGGATGTAACAGTTACAATATGTCAGTCCTTTGGAACCACTGCTCTATAAGGAGCATTGGAAGCACTGGATGTGGGAAAAGCAGTTTGCTAATTTAGTAACAGTGGAGGAATGGATGGGGATGGGGGTGAGGTAGAGCTGGGTGATGTCAGTGTACATGTGAAAACTAACACGGTGCTTTTGGATGACATCACCTAGTGACAGCGTGCAGAAGAGAAATAGGAAGGGCCGAGGATAGATCCTTGGGGGGACACCGAGTACACAAACTTTAGAGAGGAAAGGGAGGTTGTAGATGGGGCATTAGATTTCAAGGATGGTGGGATCAAAGGTTAATTTTTAGGCTGTGTGACAACGGTGGATTTCAAGGTAAGAGGAACAGTACCAAGAGACAGATCGGGGTGTTAATATCGGCTAAAATAAGCAAACTGGATGTTCAGCAGTTTCGTGAGAATCGGGTGAAAGGAACAAAAGGCAAGTCTCACGGACAAGATGAGCTCTGAGCGGGCATGATGGGATAGCTGAAAAAGAGGGGAAAGATGTGAGTTCAGAACTTGGACAAGAAAGGACATTCGAGGCAGTTTTACTGAGTGGTTTGGTGGAAGGCAGAGGAGCAGAATCAACTGATCGGATTGTTTCACTGGGTGGGATTTTCTGGCACTTCATGTCCTGCCAAAGGCCAACCCCATTGCGGCAGGGTCCCCATATAACTGGGCTGGTGGTTATTAACAGCAGCAGAAACAGACTCAAATGAATCATCTTCAGTATTTCATGTGATTAACAGGAAAATCCAATCACTGTAATCATTTGTGACCTCGCTGCTGTCTCAGCAGATGGGATGACTGAGTGAATCCCTTCCCACACTTGGAGCAGGAGAACAGCTTCTCCCTGGTGTGAATGCGCTGGTGTTTCAACAGGTTAGATGAATGACTGAATCCCTTCCCACACTCAGAGCAGATGCGCGGCCTCTCCCCAGTGTGAATTCTCTGGTGTACGGGTGAGTAATGATGATTTCCTGAACCCAGTCCCACAGTGGGAGCACCTGAACGGTCTTTCCTCAGTGTGAACACGTTGATGGGTCACCAGAGCTTTTAAAGCACTTCCCGCAGTCCAGGCATTTAAATGGTCTCTCGTCAGAGTGAACCCGTTGATGGGATGTCAGTTCCACAGAACTTTTAAAGCACTTCTCACAGTTCAGGCATTTAAAAGGTCTCTCCTCAGTGTGAACCCGTTGGAGTTTCAGCAGGTGGGATGACTGAGTGAATCCTTTCCCACACATAGAGCAGGTAAATGGCTTCTCCCCAGTGTGAATTTGCTGGTGTTTCAGCAGGCCGGAAAACTGAGTGAATCCGTTCCCACACTCGGAGCAAGTAAATTATCTCTCTCCAGTGTGAACTCGCTGATGTGCCAACCGGTGGGATGACTGAATAAATCCCTTCCCACACACACAGCAAGTGAATGGCCTCTCGCCAGTGTGACCACGCTGGTGTCTCAACAGGTTGGATAACTGAGTGAATCCTTTCCCACACTCGGAACATGTAAATGGTCTCTCCCCATTATGGTCTCTCTGATGTTTTAGCAGGCTGGATGACTGAATGAATCCCTTCCCACACTGAGGGCAGGTGAACGGTCTCTCCCCGGTGTGACTGCGTCGATGGGTTTCCAAGTCAGATGGATAACTAAATGCCTTCCCACAGTCCCCACATGTCCACGGATTCTCCCCAGTGTGACTGCGCTTGTGTCTCGAAAGGCCAGAAGATCGACTGAAGCCTCGACCACACACAGAACACGTGTACGGTTTCTCCCCACTGTGAACAGTGCTTTTTCCTTCCATGTTCAAAATCTGACGATATTCAAGTTCTGATAAATTATACAACTCTCGTCAGATCCTGCTGTGGTGTTTGGTTTCAATTTCCCAACTTCAAATCCTCCCCTTCTAATGACCTGTGAAATTGATTTAAAACAAAAAAGGGAGTGAGAGAGAACCCACAAAAACACAAATGTAGGTTGTGAAGTTGAACTGAATGATTCTGGTCATTTGTGCGCCGGCATTGGGAATAAGTGACCATGAAAACTGCTGGATTGTCATAAAAACCCAACTGGTTCACTAATGTCCTTCAGGGAAGGGAATCTGCCTCCTTGTCTGGACCTACACAGGCCCGGACCCCTACTTGAGGAGAGAACAAGACAGAGGGAGCGAAAGGGGAGTCGTGGGAGCGTTGAAGTTGTGGGGGGGCGGAGGACACAGGTGGTGAGAGAAACTCATCCAGAATTTTCACAGAATCTCCCAAACCCTCAATCTCCACCACCTAGAAGGACCAACATCGCAGGTAAATATGAACACCATCACCTCTAAGTATCCGCCCAAGTCACACACCGTCATGACTTGTCTGACTTCCAGTACTGGATAAACAGAAATGTTATACATTGGAAAGACCAAAGCAATTCAGTCCTTGCTACTCCTTGGCCACAGGCTCCATCTCTCTCCCTGGTAACTGGGTGAGTCACAAAGTGATTGTTCACAAGCATCGCAATGTATTTTATCCCAAGATGAGTTTTCAACTACATAGTCACATTATCACCAACAACCTCTCTTTCAACTTCAGTGTCAGCTCATCCACTGCTGAAACCATCATCCATTCCTTTGTTACCTCTGGATTTAACTATCCTAACAGCACCCCCTCCCATATTTAACCTCCCTGTAATCTTGAGGTCATCCACAGCTAGCTCTGCGGTCCATGTGCTTACTCACACCAAGTCTTGTTCATCCGGCACCCTGAGCTCACTGACCAACAAAGGCTCCTGGTGAAGAAACATCAATTAAAAAAAAAATTATCATTTAATAAATGTAAACAAAAATTCCGGAAATACATCGTAGGCCTGGCAGTATATGTGGAGCAAGAAAACAAGTTCCTGTTTCGAGTCTGTCTGACTTTTTTCAGAGCACTAAATCACCTCCTTCTGTAATGTGATAATTCTATCATTGCACTGGGGGCAAGGGTCCAATCTCTGCAACCAACACCCAACCCCATACAGACCGTTTCTCAATTGGTTTTCTAGATGAAACTCCTGAAAAAATACTGCAGTTGCTGGAAATGTGAAATAAGGCTTCCTGCCCCAGGATTACTCATGGGTCTGTACTCATTGGAGTTCAGAAGAATGAAAGATTGTATTATAGATCATAGAATTTACAGTGCAGAAGGAGGCCATTCAGCCCATTGAGTCTGCACCGGCCCTTGGAAAGAGCACCGTACTTAAGCCCGTGCCTCCACCTTTTCCCTGTAACCCCACCTAACCTTTTTCGACACTAAAGACAATTTAGCATGGCCAATCCACCTAACCACATCATTGGGCTGTGGGAGGAAACCGGAGCAGCCAGAGGAAACCCACGCAGACACGAGGAGGACATGCAGACTCCGCACAGACAATGACCCAAGCCAGAATCGAACCTGGGACCCTGGAGCTGTGAAGCAACAGTTCTGTGCTAACCACTGTGCTATCGTGTTGCCCTATTATTTAAATATATAAGATTCTAAGGGGGCTTGACAGGGTAGATCCTCAGAAGATGTTCCTTTTCAGTGGGGCAATCTAAAACCAATGAACAGTTTAACAATTAGGTGTCCCTAGATTCATACTATATGGCGAAATGTATTCTCTCTGAGAGTCATCGGCCTTTGGAATTCCCTTCCGTAGTGAGCAGTGGAGCTTGGTTATTGAATATATTCAAGGCTGTGTTGCACACAGTTTTGATCTACAAGGGAGTCAAGGGTATGGGGCAGTGGAGTGGGCAGGTAGCAAAGTGGAGTTGAGGTCACAATCAGAACAGCCATCAAATTATTAAATAGGGAGCAGACATAATGAGCCGAATATCCTGTTTAAATTCTAATATTCTTACGTTTTTTGTTCACCGGACTGCCGTGCATTCGCCCCACCGCACATTGTCCATCCCTAACTCAGGTCTGTTAGGTCGGAGCTGCTGTGTGCAGATTGAGATGAAAATCAAGACTCCGCGATTCTCTCTCCTGGTCACTGGGACCCTGAAGCCCCGCCCCCCAGCTACACAAACAAGACAGTCCCGCATGCGCACTGCTCCTGCTGAAACACGATGGTCTTCAAACCTGGGCCTATTCTCAGGAAAAAGCCTCCGAGCGACAAACTCCGGACCTGCGGGGTCATATTTGGGTTTGGGGCCATCCCGGGAGTTTATGAAGCCTCCCACCCCACCCTCACCTCCCGGCTCCATTCCTCCCTCCGCCTCGCCCGCTCTCTCCCATTAACAAAAACCTCTCCCGCACTCACACACCTCTGAGCAAGGTGACACTGCGCATGCGCACTGACCTCCCGCAGTGAATAGGGCACATTCACACCCGCAGGGAATGCTGGGTAATAGTTGCGTCGTCGAAGCAGAAGAAAAATGATTTCTTACGCAATTGTAACGAATTAACAAATTCAACAGACAAACTATTGCGAATATCTGCGCAAACTAAGGGATTATTCCTGGTATGATCGAGTAGATGATCGATGTAGCATCCTCCCTGTCACAGGCACTGGAGAAGATGGGTGCTGCCGATCTTAACACCTACTCCCCCCGTTAGACACAGTTCAATGGGAGATAAAGTGATGTTAAAAATATTTCTAAAAGTGGCTGACTAGTCGATCGGTAAGACTCAATCACTGTGGTGCAATTGGTCAGCTATTAAGACAATGGTTGGTGGTCCGAGACCATCCGGGTTGAAGCTCACTAATTTTGTCCCAGTCAGTATTCATTGTCACAGTTCCAGGTTACAAAGAGGGGTCAAATATAAGCAAAAGATAATTCTCAATTCCCTTCCATTTAACTATATTTGACTTTGTTCAAAAGCTGTCTGAGGTCAGACTGAACAAAGATTCATGGAATTTGTATTACCCAGTGACATACTTTCTTTTCTTGGTCAGTCATGTTTGCAATTCAATGTTGTATATTTCAGAGTTATTCCGAGTGAAGACTCGAGGGGTATTGAATTCAAAATGAAGTCAGATATAACAAATAAATATACTGATGTACGACATTGAACAATGAAACATATTAAGTAAAATTAGTGGAAATTTTCTGTAGGAAGCTAAGAATGATGCATTAATAATTGAACAGAAAACACTGTTCCGTTAGATATTTGCTGAACACATGCTAAAGTTCAATACAAGTTCTATAGCTTGTGGTCTTACAAGTTGAAACATCTGTTTTAAAGGAACAGCTGTCTTCATGTAATCAGTGAACTGGCCTCTCAGCTGAAATATTGAAAGCTGCAGCAAGACTGTGCAGTTGAACGTTGCTCAGGTCCATTGGTACTGTGTTTCCAGCTGTTTCTGTAGCGTAGAGGTTATCACATTCACCTAAAGTGCGAAAGGTGCCTGGGTCGAAACTGGCAGAAGCATCAAATGCTTCTCATTTATGATGTGGAGATGCTGGCATTGGACTGGGGTGGGCACAGTAAGAAGTTTTACAACACCAGGTTAAAGTCCAACAGGTTTGTTTAGAATCACTAGCTTTCGGAGCGCAGCTCCTTCCTCAGGTGAATGAAGATGTGGGTTCCACAAACACATATGTAGAAAAATTCAATGATGCGAGATGGTACTTTGAATGCGAGTCTTTGCAGGTAATTAAGTCTTTACAGGTCCAGACGGTGCGACTGGAGAGAGGGATAATCACAGGTTAAAGAGGTGTGAATTGAATGGCGGAGCAGATTTGATGGGCCGAGTGGCCTAATTCTGCTCCTGTGTCTTATGATGTGAAGAAAAACATTCTGTGCTGCATGTGGGATCATGAATGCACTGCTCGAAAATGTGGTGGAGGCAGATTCAATTGATGCCTTGAAAATAATTGGACAACTATCTGTTACTATCAGATCAGCCATGACCCTATTAAATGGTGGAGCAGACTGGGCTGAATAGCCAACTCCAGCTCCTTGGTCATCTGTTCGTATCTTTTGAGGAGAAATATATCTGTAGAGTTCAGGGCCAATGACAGGGGATTGTGACTGCTGCAGAAAGTTGGCACAGATACAATTTGTTGAGTGCCTTTGTTTTGTGCTGTCACCTTTCTATGCCACTGTGTTATGAGGGAAATGCAGTGCACCAATGCAAGAGAGGCAGATTGCTCCCTCGATATGGATTGGATTGGATTTGTTTATTGTCACGTGCACCGAGGGCCAGTGAAAAGTATTATTCTGCAAGCAGCTCAAACAGATCATTTTGCACATGAAAAGAAAGTCAACTCAAAGAAAATACATAATAGGGCAACACAAGGTACACAATGTAAATACATAGACAAAGGCATTGAGTGCTGTATACAGGAGTGTAGTATTAATCAGGTCAGTCCAAAAGAGCGTTGTTTAGGAGTCTGGTAATAAGAACATAAGAACATAAGAACTAGGAGCAGGAGTAGGCCATCTGGCCCCTCGAGCCTGCTCCGCCATTCAATGAGATCATGGCTGATCTTTTGTGGACTCAGCTCCACTTTCCGGCCCGAACACCATAACCCTTAATCCCTTTATTCTTCAAAAAACTATCTATCTTTATCTTAAAAACATTTAATGAAGGAGCCTCTACTGCTTCACTGGGCAAGGAATTCCATAGATTCACAACCCTTTGGGTGAAGAAGTTCCTCCTAAACTCAGACCTAAATCTACTTCCCCTTATTTTGAGGCTATGCCCCCTAGTTCTGCTTTCACCCGCCAGTGGAAACAACCTGCCCGCATCTATCCTATTGATTCCCTTCATAAATATATATGTTTCTATAAGATCCCCCCTCATCCTTCTAAATTCCAACGAGTACAGTCCCAGTCTACTCAACCTCTCCTCGTAATCCAACCCCTTCAGCTCTGGGATTAACCTAGTGAATCTCCTCTGCACACCCTCCAGTGCCAGTACGTCCTTTCTCAAGTAAGGAGACCAAAACTGAACACAATACTCCAGGTGTGGCCTCACTAACACCTTATACAATTGCAGCATAACCTCCCTAGTCTTAAACTCCATCCCTCTAGCAATGAAGGACAAAATTCCATTTGTCGTCTTAATCACCTGTTGCACCTGAAAACCAACTTTCTGCGACTCATGCACGAGCACACCCAGGTCTCTCTGCACAGCAGCATGTTTTAATATTCTATCATTTAAATAATAATCCCTTTTGCCGTTATTCTTACCAAAATGGAAAACCTCACATTTGTCAACACTGTATTCCATCTGCCAGACCCTAGCCCATTCACTTAGCCTGTCCAAATCCCTCTGCAGACTTCCAGTATCCTCTGCACTTTTTGCTTTACCACTTATCTTAGTGTCGTCTGCAAACTTGGACACATTGCCCTTGGTCCCCAACTCCAAATCATCTATGTAAATTGTGAACAGTTGTGGGCCCAACACTGATCCCTGAGGGACACCACTAGCTACTGATTGCCAACCAGAGAAACACCCATTAATCCCCACTCTTTGCTTTCTATTAATTAACCAATCCTCTATCCATGCTCCTACTTTCCCCTTAATGCCATGCATCTTTATCTTATGCAACAACCTTTTGTGTGGCACCTTGTCAAAGGCTTTCTGGAAATCCAGATATACCACATCCATTGGCTCCCCGTTATCTACCGCACTGTTAATGTCCTCAAAAAATTCCACTAAATTAGTTAGGCACGACCTGCCCTTTATGAACCCATGCTGCGTCTGTCCAATGGGACAATTTCCATCCAGATGCCTCGCTATTTCTTCCTTGTTGATAGATTCCAGCATCTTCCCTACTACCGAAGTTAAGCTCACTGGCCTATAATTACCCACTTTCTGCCTACCTCCTTTTTTAAACAGTGGTGTCACGTTTGCTAATTTCCAATCCGCCGGGACCACCCCAGAGTCTAGTGAATTTTGGTAAATTATCACTAGTGCATTTGCAATTTCCCTAGCCATCTCTTTTAGCACTCTGGGATGCATTCCATCAGGGCCAGGAGACTTGTCTACCTTTAGCCCCATTAGCTTGCCCATCACTACCTCCTTGGTGATATGAATCCTCTCAAGGTCCTCACCTGTCATAGCCTCATTTCCATCAGTCACTGGCATGTTATTTGTGTCTTCCACTGTGAAGACCGACCCAAAAAACCTGTTCAGTTCCTCAGCCATTTCCTCATCTCCCATTATTAAATCTCCCTTCTCATCCTCTAAAGGACCAATATTTACCTTAGCCACTCTTTTTTGTTTTATGTATTTGTAGAAACTTTTACTATCTGTTTTTATATTCTGAGCAAGTTTACTCTCATAATCTATCTTACTCTTCTTTATAGCTTTTTTAATAGCTTTCTGTTGCCCCCTAAAGATTTCCCAGTCCTCTAGTCTCCCACTGATCTTTGCTACTTTGTATGCTTTTTCCTTCAATTTGGTACTCTCCCTTATTTCCTTAGATATCCACGGTCGATTGTCCCTCTTTTTACCGTCCTTCCTTTTTGTTGGTATAAACCTTTGCTGGGCACTGTGAAAAATCACTTGGAAGGTTCTCCACTGTTCCTCAACTGTTTCACCATAAAGGCTTTGCTCCCAGTCTACCTTAGCTAGTTCTTCTCTCATCCCATTGTAATCTCCTTTGTTTAAGCACAAAACACTAGTGCTTGATTTTACCTTCTCACCCTCCATCTGTATTTTAAATTCCACCATATTGTGATTGCTCCTTCCGAGAGGATCCCTAACTATGAGATCCTGAATCAATCCTGTCTCATTACACAGGACCAGATCTAGGACCGCTTGTTCCCTCGTAGGTTCCATTACATACTGTTCGAGGAAACTATCGCGGATACATTCTATAAACTCCTCCTCAAGGCTGCCTTGACCGACCTGGTTAAACCAATCAACATGTAGATTAAAATCCCCCATGATAACTGCTGTACCATTTCTACATGCATCTGTTATTTCTTTGTTTATAGCCTGCCCCACCATAATGTTACTATTTGGTGGCCTATAGATTACTCCTATCAGTGACTTTTTCGCCTTACTATTCCTGATTTCCACCCAAATGGATTCAACCTTATCCTCCATAGCACCAATGTCATCCCTTACTGTTGCCCGGATGTCATCCTTAAATAACAGAGCTACACCACCTCCCTTACCATCCACTCTGTCCTTCCGAAAAGTTTGATACCCTCGGATATTTAACTCCCAGTCGTGACCATCCTTTAACCATGTTTCAGTAATGGCCACTAAATCATAGTCATTCACGATGATTTGCGCCATCAACTCATTTACCTTATTCCGAATACTACGAGCATTCAGGTAAAGTACACTTATGTTGGCTTTTTTACCTCTGTTCTTAATCTTAACACCTCGATCAGTAACCCCTCCTAAGTTATATTTCCTCTTAACCTTTCTCCTAATTTTCCTTGTCGTCGAACCCACATCTTCCTGTAACAACCTGCCGCATCGCTTACCATTAATGTTTTCACTTCCCATTTTATTTCTTTTAGTATTCCTGGTCCTATTCACTGAGCTCCCCTCTGATACTGTACCTTGTACTGTCGCCCTTTTTGATTTTTGACTCTGGCTTCTCTGCCTTACACTTTCCCCCTTACTGCCTTTTATTTCTGTCCCTGTTTTACTACCTTACAACTTCCTGCATCGCTTCCTATCCCCCTGCCACATTAGATTAAACTCTCCCCAACAGCTCTAGCAAACACCCCCCTAGGACATCGGTTCCAGTCCTGCCCAGGTGCAGACCGTCCGGTTTGTACTGGTCCCACCTCCCCCAGAATCGGTTCCAATGTCCCAGGAATTTGAATCCCTCCCTCTTGCACCATCTCTCGAGCCACGTATTCATCCTCTCTATCCTGACATTCCTACTCTGACTAGCTCGTGGCACTGGTAGCAATCCTGAGATTACTACCTTTGAGGTCCTACTTTTTAGTTTAACTCCTAGCTCCCTAAATTCAGCTTGTAGGACCTCGTCCCGTTTTTTACCTATATCATTGGTGCCTACGTGCACCACGACAGCTGGCTGTTCACCCCCCCCCCCCCCCAAATGTCCTGCAGCCGCTCCGAGACATCCTTGACCCTTGCACCAGGGAGGCAACATACCATCCTGGAGTCTCGATTTCGTCCGCAGAACCGCCTGTCTATTCCCCTTACAGTTGAGTCCCCTATCACTATAGCCCTGCCATTCTTCTTCCTGCTCAGCTGCGCAGCAGAGCCAGCCACGGTGCCATGAACCTGGCTGCTGCCGCCTTCCCCTGGTGAGTCATCTCCCTCAACAGTATCCAAAGCAGTATATCTGTTTTGCAGGGAGATGACCGCAGAGGACACCTGCACTGCCTTCCTACTCTTGCTCTGTCTTTTGGTCACCCATTTACTATCTAACTCAGTACCTTTCACCTGCGGTGTGACCAACTCGCTAAACGTGCTATCCACGACGTCCTCAGCATCGCGGACGCTCCAAAGTGAGTCCATCCGCAGCTCCAGAGCCGTCAAGCGGTCTAACAGCAGCTGCAACTGGACACACCTCTTGCACGTGAAGGAGCCAGGGACAGTGGACGTGTCCCTGAGCTCCCACATCGCACACGAGGAGCATGACACGGGTCTGAGATCTCCTGCCATGTCTTAAACCTTTGGTTAACTTCAACAATTTCAATTTCCCCAGAAAAAATTTAAATAAATAAATAAACAATGAAGAAAAAAATAAATAAATATACCAATGAAAAGAAACAGAAAAACAGAAACACTACTTACCAGTCACAAAAAGCACTTCCTCCCCACCCAGCTTCGAATTCCCACCTCGATTCAAATTCCCAAACTCACTCTTTGCTGTCTCACTCCTGGCTGTCTTCTCTGTCTCACTGGGAGAACTCACTCCCAGCGAGGAAGAAGCTGTTTTCAATCTGTCCGTGTGTGTACTCAGACTTTTGTATGTCCTGGCCGATGGAAGAAGTTGGAAGAGTGAGTAAGCTGGGTGGGAGGGTCTTTGATTATGCTGCCCGCTTTCCCCAGGCAGCGGGAGATGTGAAATGAATGAAATGAAATGAAATGAAAAATGAAAATGAAAATTGCTTATTGTCACAAGTAGGCTTCAATGAAGTTACTGTGAAAAGCCCCTAGTCGCCACATTCCGGCGCCTGTTCGGGGAGGCTGGTATGGGAATTGAACCGTGCTGCTGGCCTGCTTTAAAAGCCAGCAATTTAGCCCAGTGTGCTAAACCAGCCCCTAGATGTGGATAGAGTCAGTGGATGGGAGGCAGGTCTGTGTGATGGACTGGGCTGTGTTCACTACTCTCTGAAGTTTCTTGCGGTCTTGGGCCGAGCAGTTGCCATACCAGGCTGTGATGCAGCCAGATAGGATGCTTTCTATGGTGCATCTGTAAAAGTTGGTAAGAGTCAGTGTGGACATGTCAAACTTCCTTCGTTTCCTGAAGAAGTATAGGCGCTGTTGTGCTTTCTTGGTGGTAGCGTCGATGTGTGTGGATCAGCACAGATTTTTGGTGATGGAAACCCTGTGCCCAGTGCAGGAGAGGCTGGTTGTTGGGCAGTGTGAGCTGAACATACATGGCTGGATAAAAACTAAGGCAGATGTCAAGACCCTTGGAGTGAAAACAAGTCTGGAGGGAGTGGGTCAAAAAACCTGGGGAGTTGCATTTTGCATGAATCGTGAGTGTGACCCAGTCACAATTATGAACAGTAAACAAACCTATCACTGGTTTGATGAGATGATTTACCGTGTCCCAGGTGTTGTATATACTGTACATACTGTAGATCAGCCTGCTTGCTGCCCATGTCTAAGTGATATCAGAATAATGTGCTTCGGTATTAAATAAAGTATCCAAACCTCTCATTGTGCTTCATGCCCAGCATCTTGCCTAACTGTGGATCTTCTGTTTTGCTAACTGGGAAATAGAATCTTCCTGTTTACTAATGGCTCTATGGCGGCTGCGTTACCCAGAATCCCCCGCGCTGCAGAAAGTTCCCGATCAGTGAGTGTACGAGGCCAGTGCGCAGGTGCAGTGTGGGTGTGTGCTCCGAGCATGCTCAGTGTCAGTCATGGTGAGGGAGTGAGGAGGAGCTGGGTTGAACACAACAGTGAGCTGTACCCCTGTGAGAAGGGCATCTCCCAGTCTCTGTTTGACTCTCCTGCAGCTTCCTGTCATGATTGAGTTGGACAAGGAACCCTCATCATTTGAGCTGGAAAAGGCCATTGATTGCTGAGCAAGCAGAAAGGTGCCCGGCAAGGATGGAATTCCAGCTGAACTGCTCACACACAGAAAGTCCCATCGACTGTCACACCTTCCTGCCCGCCCCTTTTGGGCTGTGAGACTGGTCCACGGAACGTGTGTGATGCAATAAAAACAGCAGTGACAGAGGAGCCGGCATCAACTACAGGGACATCTCACTCCTTAGAGTCAGGGGGAAGACGTTCACTTGGGTGATGTTTAAAAGATTCATCTACTTGCAGACTGAGTGTATCCAGAAGCACAGTGCGGTTTCTGTGCTGATCGATCTACAGTGAACGTGATCTCCTCCACACACCAGCTACAAGGGAAGAGAACAATTGGGATTTGATCAAAAGTATCAGTGCTGAGAAAGTGAAATGTTCTAATTACTGAATGAAAGTGAACTTTTCATTGTGAATCACAATTTACTGGTACAATTGGAAAAGGCACCAAAACGTTTCAATCTCTGAAGATAAACTTCAGCCTTGAAGTTATGTTTCGGAGCTCACAAGCTGTGGGAAGCTTTGCGAATGTTTCCCCTTCCCTTTTGTAAACAAGCAGAGAAGTTAACCCTTTCCCCTGACAGCACGGCAACAATTTGAAATAAAGACTTTGACTTTTAAAGATTTGGCTTCATCCCATTTGTCGGGGTCATATTCCCATGCAAATCATCGTGGGCGGGATGGAAATTTGCCGGAACATTTTTTTTTTTTACAATCCTGATCTTTGTCACAAGTAGTCTTACTTTAACGCTGCAATGAAGTTACCATGAAAAGCCCCTTGGCAGCACATTCCGGAGCCTTTTCAGGTACACAGAGGGAGAATTCAGAATTGCCATGTGAGAGTACCTTTAGGAACTGGGTGTTTATCCAATAGCTGTAGTGGATGTACCTTTAAGAAATGGTGTTTATCAAATAACTGCAGTGAAGACAGACAGCCCAGCTCTACCCACACTCTGATATCATTGCAGCTATTTGATAAACACTCATTTTTTAAAGGTAGAGCTGATCTTCCAACCAATCGGAGTGAATGAGGGGTGGGGCTGATCCCAGATCTCCCTCATTGGCTGAGACTCTATCATTTTGAGTTCTTCCCATTGGCCACGTGGGCGCGGGTTCCAAAACCTCATTTCCTGCCTGAGCGATGCCGACCAATGGGAGGATTTGGAAGACCGGATGGACTCTGGTCCTCCAGCCAATCAGACTGCGGGCTTTGTGTAAGTGAAGATTGAGCTTCACACAAGTTAAAAGTTCTTCCTGTGTCAAATCTCTGAGTAAAACACTTTCCACTTTTCACTTCAATGGAATTTAAATTAGAGTCCATTCACCCTCCTACAGAACTGTTACAAGGAACAACAAACGTTAACTCTGTTTCTCTCACAACAGATGTGGCACAGTGGTTAGCACTGCTACCTCATACCGCCAGCGACCTGGGTTCAATTCCGGCCTTGGGTGACTGTGTGGAGTTTGCACATTCTCCCTGTGTCTGTGTGGGTTCCCTCCGGGTGCTCCAGTTTTCCCACAGTCCAAAGATGTGCCGGTTTGGTGGATTGGCTTTGCAAAATTGTTCCTTAGAGTCTAATGGTGAAGTGTAGTTATGGGGAGAGGTTGGGGGAAGTGCGCCTGGGTGGGGAGCTCTTGTGTAGCGTTGGTGCAACTCGATGAGCCGAATGGCCTCCTTTTGCATTGTAGTGATTCTATGATGCTGCCAGGCCTGTTGAGTTAATCTAGCATATTCTGTTTTTACTCTATATTGCACACCTTTTCAATCCACTAATTATGTTTATTGAACCACTGTACCATCAACTACCAGCAGCAGTATGTTGATGTTTCAGCTATTCCGGCCTTGGGTGACTGTGTGGAGTTTGTACATTCTCCCCGTGTCTGTGTGGGTTCCCTCCGGGTGCTCCCACTGTCCAAAGATGTGCAGGTTAGGTGGATTGGCCCCGCTAAATTGCCCCTTAGTGTCCAAACAAAGGTTAGGTGACGTTACTGGGTTACGGGGATAAACAAAGAATAGAGAAAAGTACAGCACAGGAAAAGGCCCTTCGGCCCTCCAAGCCTGCGTCGATCATGCTGCACATCTAAACTAAAATATTCTATGCTTCCAGGGTCCGTATCCCTCTATTCCCATCCTATTCATGTATTTTGTCAAGATGCCCCTTAATAGGGTGAAGCCATGCGCTTAAGTAGAGTTATCTTTCCAAGGGCCGGTGGCAGCTGGATGGGCAGAATGGCCTCCTTCTGCGCTGTAAATTGAATGATTCTGCAGGATTTTCTCTCTCACGGTCTGATCCGATGGGTCTGTCTGGTGGTATTTCCCTGATGGTGGCACAGTGGTTAGCACTGTTGTTTCACAGTGCCAGGGTTCCGAGTTCAGTTCTCGTTTGGGTCACTGTCTGTGCGGAGTCTGCACTTTCTCCCTGTGTCTGCGTGGGTTTCCTCCGGGTGCTCCGGTTTCCTCCCACAAGTCCCGAAAGATGCGCTTGTTAGGTGAATTGGACATTGTGAATTCTCCCTCAGTGTATCCAAACAGGCGCCGGAGTATGTTGACTAGGGGATTTTCACAGTAACTTCACGCAGTGTTAATGTAAGCCTACTTGTGACATTAATAAAAATTATTATTCTGTGTTTGGATATTTTAAGGAGCAGGTAGAACCTCCTTGTTTTACCTGTTGTCCCCTCAGATATTCCCATCTGTTTTTGGTTAATGTGTCTGGAGTCTGAGTTCTTCCAGTCTGTCTCCAATTCTCCTTCCTGTCTTGGGTATATGGGTCGAGGTAGCTTGGTGTTGTGATTTGTGTTGTTCTATTGTCTGTCTGTCTCCAGCAGGTATTGTTGTCTCTCGATAATGACTGTGCTGCTATCCTTGACTTCTGGTTATGAACATATCCGTATTGGAGCCAAGTTCCCGGATTGTCTGTCTTTCTCTCCGGGTGAGATTCTGTTTGTCTCTTGTATTTCACGACTGTGACAGGGCAGAGACCAGATTGGAGGGATTCAGACATGGGAGTTCTGGGAAAGATAGGCAAGGATTTGGGAGGTGACAACATGTTCAAAGAGTTTGGAGAGGAGGGAGGTTGAAGATGGGGCAGTAATTTGTAAGGATGGCAGGGTCAAGGGTTTGTTTTGAGGGGGTGATGATGGCAGATTTGAAGGACAGAGGGACAGTACCTGAAGAGAGGGAAATGTGGACAATATCCGTGGACACAGGGTAGTTGGCTGATCAATAGTTCAGTGGGAATAGAGTCGATGGAGCAGGAGCTGGATCTCATGGACAAGATGAGCTCTGAGAGGGCATGAGGGGAGATGGGAGAGAAACTAGAGAAAGATGTGGGTTCAGGACTCGGGAAAGGATGAAATTTAGAGACAGTTTGGTCCGGTGGGCTCGTGGAAGGGAGGGAAGCAGCAGAGGCAGCTGATCGGATTTACTCAATCTTAGTCACAAAGATGCTCCACAAGCTCCTCACACTTCTTGTTGGAGTTGAGGATGGAAGAGACAGGGGAGAGCGAGAGTATTTCAAAGGGAACGAACTTGTGTCAGAAATATTTAAAAGTTTCAACACACTGCGTATTGCACACAAATCTGATTTATTAGACTTTTAGCCAGAATATTAGCCCCAAAAATGGGCTGGATTTGTCATCAGCAGAAAGAGACTCAAATGACCATGGTTCATACTCCTGAATGTGAGCAACAGCA
Source organism: Scyliorhinus torazame (assembly GCF_047496885.1). Lineage (NCBI taxonomy): Eukaryota > Metazoa > Chordata > Chondrichthyes > Carcharhiniformes > Scyliorhinidae > Scyliorhinus > Scyliorhinus torazame. Next base: position 112,545,138 of record NC_092711.1, read on the forward strand.
AAATCCAATCACTGTGGTTTCTTGTGGCCTCGTTGGTGTCTCAGCAGGTGGGATAACTGAGTGAATCCCTCCCCACACTCGGAGCAGGTGAATGGTCTCTCCCCAGTATGAATTCGATAATGGTTCTGCAGGGTGGATGGCTGAGTGAATCCCTTCCCACACTCGGAGCAGGCGAATGGTCTCTCCCCAGTGTGAATTCGCTGGTGTGTGGAGAGAGCGGATGACTGAGTGAATCCCTTCCCACACTTGGAGCAGGTGAACGGTCTCTCCCCAGTGTGAATTTGCTGATGTGCAGTGAGGTGAAATGATCGTCTGAACCCAGTCCCACAGTGAGAGCACCTAAACGGTCTCTCGTCAGTGTGAACACGTTGATGGCTTGTCAGATTCCCAGAATGTTTATAGCACTTCCCACAGTCTGTACATTGAAACGGTCTCTCATCAGTGTGAACTCGCTGGTGATTCAACAGGCGGGCTGAAATAGTAAATCCCTTCCCACACTTGGAGCAGGTGAATGGCCTCTCGCCCGTGTGACTGCGTCGATGTATAGTGAGGTCAGATGATCGTCTGAACCCAGTCCCGCAATGAGAGCACCTAAACGGTCTTTCGTCAGTGTGAACACGTTGATGGTGCATCAGTTCCCCAGAACTTTTATAGCACTTCCTGCAGTCTGGACATTGAAACGGTCTCTCATCAGTGTGAATTCGCTGGTGACTCACCAGGTGGGATGACTTAGTAAATCCCTTCCCACACTTGGAGCAGGTGAATGGTCTCTCCCCAGTGTGACTGCGTCGATGAATTTCCAGCTTGGATGGGACAGTGAATCCTTTCCCACAGTCCGCACATTTCCACGGTTTCTCCTCAGCGTGACTGCATTTGTGGCTTGTGAGGCCTGATGATCGACTGAATCCTCGTCCACACACACAACACGTGTACGGTTTCTCCGCACTGTGAATGAAGCTTTTTCCTTCCATGTTCAATGATATTCCGATGATGTTCAGGGTATGATAAATTGAGAACTCTGTCAGATCTTGATGTGATTCTCCAGACTTTGAAGCCTCCCCTTCGACCACCCTGTGAAATGGATTGAAAACAGAAAATAGGGAGTGAGAGGTTGGTGAGGTTGTGAAATTGAGCTGAATGAATCTGGTCATTTGTGGGACCGACCCCAGGAAAAATGACCATGAAAACTGCTGAATTGTCATAAAAACCCAACTGGCCTCTTTGGGAGGAGAGAGAAAGAGGTGAAGAGGGATTTTGTATATCTACAAGACATATTAAGAGAGTAGTTGGCAAAGCAAATTCGATCTTGAGCTTCATAAACAGTAATATTGACACCAAAACTATGCTTCTGGTGGTGATTAGCACCACTGCCTCACAGCGACAGAGACCCGGGTTCAATTCCTGCCTTGGTGTCTGTGTGTGTGGAGTTTGCACTTTCTCCCCGTGTCTGCGTGGGTTTCCACCCGGTGCTCAGGTTTCCTCCCACAGTTCAAAGAAGGGAAAGTTAGGTGGATTGGCCTTGATAAATTGCCCTTTAGTGTCCAGGGATGTGCAGGTTCGATGGGGCAATGCGGTACCAGGGACAGGTGTGGGCCTAGGCATGGTGTCCTTTCAGAGAATAGGTGTAGACCCGATGGGCCGAATGGCCCCCTTCTGCACTGTAGGAATTCTATGGCTCTAATTCTATTCTATGAATCTTTATAAAGCTCTGGTCACCACTCTTCAGGAAGGATGTGAAGGTTCTTGGAGAAGGTGCAGAGGAGATTTACCAGAATGGTTCCAGCAAAGGAGGTTGAGGGGAGATTTGATTCAGGTACACAAGATTATGCCAGATTTCCATTGGTTGGACAAAGAAACTCTGTTTCCATTCACTGGTCATACAAGCACTAGGGACACAGATTTAAAGTTTTGGGTAAAACCTGGATTGAACTATATAAGATCCTGAGGGGTCTTGACAGGGTTGATGTGGAGACGATGTTTCCTCTTGTGGGAGAATCTAGGACGAGGGCATCACTGTTGCAAAATAAGGGGTCACCCATTTCAGATGGAGATGAGGATTTATTATTCTCAAGGGTTGTAAGACAAAGGGTGGCATAGTGCTTAGCACTGCTGCCTCACAGCACCAGGGACCCGGGTTCAATTCCGACCCTGACTGTGTGGAGTTTGGACTTTCTCCCCGTGTCTGTGTGGGTTTCCTCCGGTTTCCTCCCACAGTTCAAAGATGTACAGATTAGGTTGAATCGGTTAGGATTGTGTTTGCTGGAGTTCAGAAGAATTAGAGGAGATCTCATATAAACGTATAAAAAGTGGGTGGTGCAGTGGTTAGCACTGCTGCCTCATGTCGCCGAGGACCCGGGTTTGATGCCGGCCCACTGTCTGTGTGGAGTTTGCACATTCTCCCTGTGTTTGCGTGGGTCTCACCCCCACAAATCCAAAGATGTGCAGGGTAGGTGGATTGGCCACGCTAAAATTGCCTCTTAATTGCAAAAAAAGAATTGGGCACTCAAAATTTATGTTTAAAAAAAAAACAGGGCAAGACAGAGTAGATTCAGGAAGGATGTTCCCGATAGTGGGTGTGTCCAGAAATAGGGGTCACAGTCTGAGGATACGGGGTAGACCATTTCGGAGAGAGGCGAGGAGAAATTTCTTCACCCTGAGAGTGGTGAGCCTGTGGAATTCGTCACCACAGGAACTAATTAAGGCCAAAACACTGCATGTTTTCAAGAAGCAGTTAGACACAGCACTTAGGGTGAAGGGGATCAAAGGATATGGGGGAAAGCGGGATTAGACTATTGAGCCTAATCAGCTCTGATCGTAATGAATGGTGGAGCTGGCTCAAAAGGCCAAATGGCCTCCTGCTCCTATTCTCTACGTTGCTCCGTATCTATGCATGTAAATGGTCCAGGAGGGTGACTTCCGGGTGCGGCGATGACCAGCTAAGTCGCACGTTTCGGCAGCTCCCGGTGGAACGGACTTTTGGGCTCTTAATAGGAGCCCCATCGGCAATTTTAACGGCAAATAACACTGTGCGGTAATCCAGAAGGGAATCCCCCCTGGACACGGATGGAAAAAAGAGGAAAGTAGCCGGATTGCGGTGGATCCTCAAGAGCAGCGGGCAGGAAGGCAGGCACAAAGCAAGATGGCGTCGGAAGGAGGCAGTTTAATATGGGGCCCTGACCAACAAGAGTTCCTGCGGCGTTGCGTAGATGAACTCAAAAAGGAGATGAAGAAGGAGCTGTTGGCCCCGATATTACAAGCGATTGAGGGGCTAAAGGAGGAGCAAAAGACCCAGGAACAGGAGCTTCGGGTCGTGAAGGCAAAGGCTGCTGAGAATGAGGACGACATCCAGGGCCTGGTGGTGAAAACGGAGATCCACGAGGCACAACACAAAAGGTGTGTGGAAAGGCTGGAGGTGCTGGAGAACAATGCGAGGAGGAAGAACCTAAGGATTCTTGGTCTTCCCGAAGGTGCAGAAGGGGCGGACGTCGGGGCATATGTGAGCACGATGCTGCACTCGTTAATGGGATCGGAGGCCCCGACGGGTGCGCTGGAGGTGGAGGGAGCCTATCGGGTTATGGCGCGAAGACCGAGGGCGGGAGAAATTCCTCGAGCAATAGTGGTGAGATTTCTCCGATATAAGGTCAGAGAGATGGTCCTCAGATGGGCAAAGAAAACTCGGAGCAGTAGGTGGGAGAATGCGGTGATCCGCGTATATCAAGATTGGAGTGCGGAGGTGGCGAGAAGGAGGGCAAGCTTTAATCGGGCCAAGGCGGTGTTGCATAAAAGGAAGGTCAAATTCGGAATGCTGCAACCGGCAAGACTGTGGGTCACACATCTAGGGAAACACCACTACTTCGAAACGGCAGACGAGGCGTGGACATTTACTGTCGAGGAGAAGCTGGAGTGAGCGGGCCAGAAAAAGAACGTTTGGGATAAATGTGGGGGGGGGTGAATTTGTGGGATGAAGGGGGGAAAAGGGGGAAGAGAGGACTTCCTAAGTTGTTAAACCTACGACCCTGTAACTTCTCTCTCTTCCCCATGTCGTGGGGGAGGGGGTGAGGGAGGATGAGGAGCTGAGGGCGCCGGCCATTGGAGGTGGGGCCAAAAGGGAAGCGCGGGCTTTGTTCCCGCGCTATGGTAATTATGGCGGGAACAGGGAAGCAGGAAGGGGGGGGCCTCGCACAGTGTGAGCCGAGGTCACGGGGGGAAGCCGAGGTCGGCCAGAGTTTGCTGACTTCTGGGAGCAACATGGGGTGTGTAATTACGCTAGCTTGGGATCTGGGGGTGGGGGGGGTTAACTGGGTTGCTGCTGCTAGGGAGAGGGGGGAGCTGGTATCGGAGGGGGGGTCGGGGCGGGGGGGCGCCGCCTGGGGGGGATACAGCTACGTGGGAACCGGGTGAGGAGCTGGATTGAAAAAGGAAATGGCTAGTCGTCAAGGGGTAAAGAGCCCCCCAACCCGGTTGATCACGTGGAATGTGAGAGGGCTGAACGGGCCGATTAAGAGGGCACGGGTACTCGCACACCTAAAGAAACTTAAGGCAGATGTGGTTATGCTTCAGGAGACGCATCTGAAGCTGATAGACCAGGTTAGACTTCGCAAAGGATGGGTGGGGCAGGTGTTTCATTCGGGGCTAGATGCAAAAAACAGGGGGGTGGCCATACTAGTGGGGAAGCGGGTAATGTTTGAGGCAAAGACGATAGTGGCGGATAGTGGGGGCAGATACGTGATGGTGAGTGGCAAACTGCAAGGGGAGGCGGTGGTATTAGTGAATGTGTATGCCCCGAACTGGGATGATGCCAATTTTATGAGGCGTATGTTAGGACGAATCCCGGACCTAGAAGTGGGGAAGTTGGTAATGGGTGGAGACTTTAATACGGTGCTGGACCCAGGGCTGGACAGATCGAGGTCCAGGACCGGAAGGAGGCCGGCTGCAGCTAGTGTGCTAAAGGATTTTATGGTGCAGATGGGAGGAGTAGATCCCTGGAGATTTAGTAGACCTAGGAGTAAGGAGTTTTCGTTTTTCTCCTATGTACATAAAGTATTTTTACGAATAGATTTTTTTGTTTTGGGAAGGGCACTGATCCCAAAGGTGACGGGGACGGAGTACACGGCTATAGCCATCTCGGATCATGCTCCACACTGGGTGGACCTGGAGATAGGGGAAGAAAAACAACAGCTTCCACCCTGGAGAATTGACATGGGATTATTGGCAGGTGAGGGGGTGTATTGAAAGGTACTTGGAACTCAATGATAATGGGGAGGTACAGGTGGGAGTGGTCTGGGAGGCACTGAAGGTGGTGGTTAGAGGGGAGCTGATATCTATTAGGGCACATAAAGGAAAGCAGGAGGGTAGGGAAAGGGAGCGGTTGTTGAAAGAACTTCTGAGGGTGGACAGACAATACGCGGAGGCACCGGAGGAGGGACTGTACAGGGAAAGGCAAAGGCTACATGTAGAATTTGACTTGTTGACTACGGGTAATGCAGAGGCACAATGGAGGAAGGCACATGGTGTACAGTACGAATATGGGGAGAAGGCGAGTAGGTTGTTGGCCCACCAACTGAGGAAAAGGGAGAGCAGCGAGGGAGATAGGGGGGGGTGAGAGAGGAGGAGGGAGAGATGGAGCGGGGAGCAGAGAGAGTGAATGGAGTGTTCAAGGCATTTTATGAAAGATTATATGAAGCGCAGCCCCCTGATGGGAAGGAGAGAATGATGTGCTTTCTGGATCAGCTGGAATTTCCTAAGGTGGAGGAGCAGGAGAGAGTGGGGCTGGGAGCACAGATTGAGACGGAGGAAGTAGTGAAAGGGATTGGAAGCATGCAGGCGGGGAAGGCCCCGGGACCAGACGGATTCCCAGTTGAATTCTATGAGAAATATTTGGACTTGCTGGCCCCGCTACTGATGAGAACCTTTAATGAGGCGAGGGAAAGGGGGCAGCTGCCCCCGACTATGTCAGAGGCAACGATATCGCTCCTCCTAAAGAAGGAAAAAGACCCGCTGCAATGCGGGTCATACAGGCCCATTTCCCTCCTGAATGTGGATGCTAAGATTCTGGCCAAGGTAATGGCAATGAGGATAGAGGATTGTGTCCCGGGGGTGGTCCATGAGGACCAAACTGGGTTTGTGAAGGGGAGACAGCTAAATACAAATATACGGAGGCTGTTAGGGGTAATGATGATGCCCCCACCAGAGGGGGAAGCGGAGATTGTGGTGGCGATGGATGCCGAGAAAGCATTTGATAGAGTGGAGTGGGATTATTTGTGAGAGGTGTTGAGGAGATTTGGCTTTGGAGACGGGTATATCAGATGGGTACAGTTGCTGTATAGGGCCCCGATGGCGAGCGTGGTCACGAATGGACGGGGGTCTGACTATTTTCGGCTCCATAGAGGGACGAGGCAGGGATGTCCACTGTCCCCGTTATTGTTTGCATTGGCGATTGAACCCCTGGCCATAGCACTGAGGGGTTCCAGGAAGTGGAGGGGAGTACTTTGGATTTCGGCGGCAGTGGTGCGCAGGGGCCTTCTTGGAGGTGAGTAGTGTATTTAAAAAGCCTTACCTTTACAGGAGCAGCCCTTTGGATTTCGGCGGCAGCGGTGCGCAGGGGCCTTCTGGGAGGTGAGTACTTACTTTAAAAAGCCTTACCTTTACAGGAGCAGCCCTTTGGATTTCGGCGGCAGCGGTGCGCAGGGGCCTTCTGGGAGGTGAGTAGTGTATTTAAAAAGCCTTGCCTGGTCCCGTGTCTGTTCTTCTTTTCTGTTTTATTTGTTTTTATATGAGGCGGGAACCGGAAGTTCGACCCGCGGACCTCTGGCAAGTCCCCCCCCCCCCCAACCAATAAATTCTGGGAAACCCGAGACACTACACGTGTAGTGTCTCCCACCCGCCCTCCTCCTCTAACCTAATAATAAGACCCATTGGTGTAAGGTAAGTGCCATATTATATTATTATTATATTATTAGCATTGTGCAGGTCAAGGTTCGGAGGTGGAGGAGCAGTCTCTGTCAGCGAGAGAACCTGAGAACATCTAAGACACTCAGAAGGTAAGAAGGTAAGTAAGTGATTTTTACTTATTTTTACTTTTATACCTTTTTTCAAATTGTGTGTGTCAGGGGGAAACAAGTGACATCACAGAAAAGCTGTGGCCAGAGTGGCTGGTTGGGATTCTAACCTAAATTTTAAAAAAATTTGAGTATTTGGGAACATAATAACTTAATTATAATTTAGAGGATATCTAAGCCAGAGATCGGAGAGTATTATAGTTAGCTATCGCATTTCTATTAGAAATCTAGTGCTAGGAAACAGATAGTTGACAGTAACTTTGAAATTTAAAAAAAAAGACAAATTTAAATTTTAATTAATTGACGCAATGTCAGTTAGAGGGGTGCTGTGCTCTGACTGTGAGATGTGGCAGGTCCGGGAGGCTTCCAGCGTCCCGGATGGCTTCATCTGCAGAAAGTGCACCCAACTGGAGCTCCTCACAGACCGCATGGTTCGGTTGGAGCAGCAATTGGATGCACTTAGGAGCATGCAGGTGGCGGAAAGCGTCATAGATCGCAGTTATGTAAATGTGGTCACACCCAAGGTGCAGGCAGAGAAATGGGTGACCACCAGAAAGGGCAGGCAGTCAGTGCAGGAATCCCCTGTGGTTGTCCCCCTCTCGAACAGATATACCCCTTTGGATACTGTCGGGGGGGATAGCCTATCAGGGGAAAACAGCAGCAGCCAGAGCAGTGGCACCACGGCTGGCTCTGATGTTCAGAAGGGAGGGTCAAAGCGCAGAAGAGCAATAGTAATAGGGGACTCTATAGTCAGGGGCACAGATAGGCGCTTCTGTGGACGTGAAAGAGACTCCAGGATGGTATGTTGCCTCCCTGGTGCCAGGGTCCAGGATGTCTCCGAACGGGTAGAGGGAATCCTGAAGGGGGAGGGCAAACAGGCAGAGGTTGTTGTACATATTGGTACTAACGACATAGGCAGGAAGGGGCATGAGGTCCTGCAGCAGGAGTTCAGGGAGCTAGGCAGAAAGTTAAAAGACAGGACCTCGAGGGTTGTAATCTCGGGATTACTCCCTGAGCCACGTGCCAGTGAGGCTAGAAATAGGAAGATAGAGCAGATAAACACGTGGCTAAACAGCTGGTGTAGGAGGGAGGGTTTCCGTTATCTGGACCACTGGGAGCTCTTCCGGGGCAGGTGTGACCTGTATAAGATGGACGGGTTGCATCTAAACCGGAGAGGCATAAATATCCTGGCCGCGAGGTTTGCCAGTGTCACACGGGAGGGTTTAAACTAGTATGGCAGGGGGGTGGGCACGGGAGCAATAGGTCAGAAGGTGAGAGCATTGAGGGAGAACTAGGGAATAGGGACAGTGTGGCTCTGAGGCAGAGCAGACGGGGAGAAGTTGCTGAACACAGCGGGTCTGGTGGCCTGAAGTGCATATGTTTTAATGCAAGGAGCATTACGGGTAAGGCAGATGAACTTAGAGCCTTGATTACTCCTTGGAACTATGATGTTGTTGCCATTACAGAGACCTGGTTGAGGGAAGGGCAGGATTGGCAGCTAAACGTTCCAGGATTTAGATGTTTCAGGCGGGATAGAGGGGGATGTAAAAGGGGAGGCGGAGTTGCGCTACTTGTTCGGGAGAATATCACAGCTATACTGCGAGAGGACACCTCAGAGGGCAGTGAGGCTATATGGGTAGAGATCAGGAATAAGAAGGGTGCAGTCACAATGTTGGGGGTATACTACAGGCCTCCCAACAGCCAGCGGGAGATAGAGGAGCAGATAGGTAGACAGATTTTGGAAAAGAGTAAAAACAACAGGGTTGTGGTGATGGGAGACTTCAACTTCCCCAATATTGACTGGGACTCACTTAGTGCCAGGGGCTTAGACGGGGCGGAGTTTGTAAGGAGCATCCAGGAGGGCTTCTTAAAACAATATGTAAACAGTCCAACTAGGGAAGGGGCGGTACTGGACCTGGTATTGGGGAATGAGCCCGGCCAGGTGGTAGATGTTTCAGTAGGGGAGCATTTTGGTAACAGTGACCACAATTCAGTAAGTTTTAAAGTACTGGTGGACAAGGATAAGAGTGGTCCGAGGATGAATGTGCTAAATTGGGGGAAGGCTAATTATAACAATATTAGGTGGGAACTGAAGAACATAGATTGGGGGCGGATGTTTGAGGGCAAATCAACATCTGACATGTGGGAGGCTTTCAAGTGTCAGTTGAAAGGAATACAGGACCGGCATGTTCCTGTGAGGAAGAAAGATAAATACGGCAATTTTCGGGAACCTTGGATGACGAGTGATATTGTAGGCCTCGTCAAAAAGAAAAAGGAGGCATTTGTCAGGGCTAAAAGGCTGGGAACAGACGAAGCCTGTGTGGCATATCAGGAAAGTAGGAAGGAACTGAAGCAAGGAGTCAGGAGGGCTAGAAGGGATCATGAAAAGTCATTGGCAAATAGGGTTAAGGAAAATCCCAAGGCTTTTTACACGTACATAAAAAGCAAGAGGGTAGCCAGGGAAAGGGTTGGCCCACTGAAGGATAGGCAAGGGAATCTATGTGTGGAGCCAGAGGAAATGGGCGAGGTACTAAATGAATACTTTGCATCAGTATTCACCAAAGAGAAGGAATTGGTAGATGTTGATTCTGGAGAAGGGGGTGTAGATAGCCTGGGTCACATTGTGATCCAAAAAGACGAGGTGTTGGGTGTCTTAAAAAATATTAAGGTAGATAAGTCCCCAGGGCCTGATGGGATCTACCCCAGAATACTGAAGGAGGCTGGAGAGGAAATTGCTGAGGCCTTGACAGAAATCTTTGGATCCTCGCTGTCTTCAGGGGATGTCCCGGAGGACTGGAGAATAGCCAATGTTGTTCCTCTGTTTAAGAAGGGTAGCAAGGATAATCCCGGGAACTACAGGCCGGTGAGCCTTACTTCAGTGGTCAGGAAATTACTGGAGAGAATTCTTCGAGACAGGATCTACTCCCATTTGGAAGCAAATGGACGTATTAGTGAGAGGCAGCACGGTTTTGTGAAGGGGAGGTCGTGTCTCACTAACTTGATAGAGTTTTTCGAGGAGGTCACTAAGATGATTGATGCAGGTAGGGCAGTAGATGTTGTCTATATGGACTTCAGTAAGGCCTTTGACAAGGTCCCTCATGGTAGACTAGTACAAAAGGTGAAGTCACACGGGATCAGGGGTGAACTGGCAAGGTGGATACAGAACTGGCTAGGCCATAGAAGGCAGAGGGTAGCAATGGAGGGATGCTTTTCTAATTGGAGGGCTGTGACCAGTGGTGTTCCACAGGGATCAGTGCTGGGACCTTTGCTCTTTGTAGTATATATAAATGATTTGGAGGAAAATGTAACTGGTCTGATTAGTAAGTTTGCAGACGGCACAAAGGTTGGTGGAATTGCGGATAGCGATGAGGACTGTCTGAGGATACAGCAGGATTTAGATTGTCTGGAGACTTGGGCGGAGAGATGGCAGATGGAGATTAATCCGGACAAATGTGAGGTAATGCATTTTGGAAGGGCTAATGCAGGTAGGGAATATACAGTGAATGGTAGAACCCTCAAGAGTATTGAAAGTCAAAGAGATCTAGGAGTACAGGTCCACAGGTCATTGAAAGGGGCAACACAGGTGGAGAAGGTAGTCAAGAAGGCATACGGCATGCTTGCCTTCATTGGCCGGGGCATTGAGTATAAGAATTGGCAAGTCATGTTGCAGCTGTATAGAACCTTAGTTAGGCCACACTTGGAGTATAGTGTTCAATTGTGGTCGCCACACTACCAGAAGGATGTGGAGGCTTTAGAGAGGGTGCGGAAGAGATTTACCAGAATGTTGCCTGGTATGGAAGGCATAAGCTATGAGGAGCGATTGAATAAACTCGGTTTGTTCTCACTGGAACGAAGGAGGTTGAGGGGCGACCTGATAGAGGTATACAAAATTATGAGGGGCATAGACAGAGTGGATAGTCAGAGGCTTTTCCCCAGGGTAGAGGGGTCAATTACTAGGGGGCATAGGTTTAAGGTGAGAGGGGCAAGGTTTAGAGTAGATGTACGAGGCAAGTTTTTTACGCAGAGGGTAGTGGGTGCCTGGAACTCGCTACCGGAGGAGGTAGTGGAAGCAGGGACGATAGGGACATTTAAGGGGCATCTTGACAAATATATGAATAGGATGGGAATAGAAGGATACGGACCCAGGAAGTGTAGAAGATTGTAGTTTAGTCGGGCAGTATGGTCGGCACGGGCTTGGAGGGCCGAAGGGCCTGTTCCTGTGCTGTACATTTCTTTGTTCTTTGTACTTAGGGGGGGGAGAAGAACACCGGTTATCTCTGTATGCGGATGATTTGTTGCTATATGTGGCGGACCAGGCGGAGGGGATGCCAGAGATAATGCGGATACTTGGGGAGTTTGGGGATTTTTCAGGGTATAAACTGAACATGGGGAAAAGTGAGTTATTTGTGGTGCATCCGGGGGAGCAGAGCAGAGAGATAGAGGATTTACCGTTGAGGAAGGTAACAAGGGACCTCCGGTACCTGGGGATCCAGATAGCCAAGAATTGGGGTACATTACATAGGCTTAATTTAACACGGTTGGTGGAACAGATGGAGGAGGATTTCAAGAGATGGGACATGGTGTCCCTGTCATTGGCAGGTCGGGTGCAGGCGGTTAAAATGGTGGTCCTCCCGAGATTCCTTTTTGTGTTCCAGTGCCTCCCGGTGGTGATCACGAAGGCTTTTTTCAAAAGAATTGAGAAGAGCATTATGAGTTTTGTGTGGGCTGGGAAGACCCCGAGAGTGAGGCGGGGATTCTTGCAGCGTAGCAGGGACAGGGGGGTGCTGGCACTACCGAGCCTAAGTGAGTACTACTGGGCCGCCAATGTTTCAATGGTGTGTAAGTGGATGGGAGAAGGGGAGGGAGCGGCGTGGAAGAGATTGGAGAGGGCGTCCTGCAGGGGGACTAGCCTGCAAGCAATGGTGACGGCGCCGTTGCCGTTCTCACCAAAGAAATACACCACAAGCCCGGTGGTGGTGGCTACATTGAAAATTTGGGGGCAGTGGAGACGGCATAGGGGAGGGACGGGAGCTTCGGTGCGGTCCCCGATAAGAAACAATCATAGGTTCGTTCCGGGGAGAATGGACGGGGGATTTGGAGCATGGCAAAGAGCTGGGGTAGTACAACTAAGAGACCTATTTGTAGATGGGACGTTTGCGAGTCTGGGAGCGCTGACGGAGAAATATGGGTTGCCCCAAGGGAATGCATTTCGGTATACGCAATTGAGGGCTTTTGCGACGCAACAGGGATGTTATTGTATATGTATAGGTATTTGGTATATGTAATTGTATATTGGATTGTTGGATTGTATTTTTGGAGAGTATTTATTTTGGACAAGGCAGTTGCCATTTAGTTTTGTTTTTTGTTTTTGTTTATATATTACTTATTTATTTGTTTAAAACTGGCCACGGTTATTTATATTGCTTTATTGTTGTGTAAAAGAAACACTACGTATTGTTATGTTTGGCCAAAAAACTTGAATAAAATATATTTTTTTAAAAAGTAAATGATCCAGGAAGTATGAGGAAGAATGTTTTTACACAGCCAGTGGCAATGACCTAAAACTTGCTGCCTATGACGGAGTTTGGAAATAGACACAATAAATCTTTTTTTTTTATTTGGATAGAAACCAGAGAGAAATAAAGCTGTGAGGATACAGAGACAGAGCAGGAGAATGACTCTGGATTGCTCCAGTTAATAATAATCTTTATTAGTGTCACAAGTAGGCTTACATTAACGCTGCACTGAAGTTACTGTGAAAATCCCCAAGTCGCCACACTCCGGCGCCTGTTCGGGTACACGGAGGGAGAATTCAGAATGTCCAATTCAGCTAACAAGCACATCTTTCGGGACTTGTGGGAGGAAACCGCAGCACCTGGAGGAAACCCACGCAGACACGGGGAGAACGTGCAGACTCCGCACAGACAGTGACCCAAGCCGGGAATCGAACCCGGGTCCCTGGCGCTGTGAAGCAACAGTGCTAACCACCGTGCCAATTAGAGAGCTAGCATGGACTCAATGGACCGAATGCCCTTCTCTGCCCATAATGGTTTGTAAAAAATGTTTTAAAATAAATTTATAGTACCCAATTCATTTTTTCCAATTAAGGGGCAAGTTAGCGTGGTCAATCCACCTAGCCTGCACATCTTTGGGTTTTGGGAGCGAAACTCACGCAAACATGGGGAGAACTTGCAAACTCCACATGGACAATGATCCAGAGCCGGGATCGAACTTGGGACCTCGGCGCTGTGAGGCAGCAGTGCTAACCCACTGCGCCACCGTGCTGCCAGCTGACTCTGACATTTTTGTCCAATCTCGCCTTGTAATTTAACCCCTGGGGGTTCAGATATCACTCAGGTAAATATGTGCTACACTCCCTCCGAGGCCATTCTCTCCTTCCTCAGGTTTGTTGCCCAGAACTGAACACAGTTCTCCAGGTTTGGTCTAACCAGGGTTTGTGAATCTCGGGGCTTTTCCAGTCACACTGAGACCTGAAATCTTCCCTCACAGACAGAACAGACAAACCTTTTACCTTCCACACCCAGATGCTGCTGATATTCAGGTTCTGATGAATCAAGTAACTCTGTCAGATTGTGATGTGACGTTTGGTTTGCGTTTCCCGTCTGTTAAACCTCCACTTCCAGCATCCTGTAAATTTACAGAAACCTCACTGTCAGTTTAGGATCGAAATTCACAACATTCTCTCCTCATCAACTTTGATTAAATGTATTCTTGGAGGTTTTATCACATAACCTGCCCCCATCCACCAGCCATTAATCGGTCAACACATCCATCCTTGTGGCACACTGCCTTCCTCGGCCAATTGGGAAGCAAAAGGACTCATTACCTTACAGGACAGTGATTGACTGTCAGCCAAACAACCTTTATCCCATTTTCAATATTTTTATATCCACTGAAGAGAAATGTTCAAAAATCTTTACTGTCCCAATGATTTTCCAGACACCCAGACATGAATCTCACCAAGGCAGAAGGTAAAATTTGAATTCATTGAAAGTTTACTGATGACCATGAAACCATTGTCGATTGTTGCAAAAACCCATCTGGTTCACTCATGTCCTTCAGTGAAGGAAATCTTGTATCCTTACCTGGTCTGGCCTACACGTGATTCCAGATCCACAGTCAGTTGGTTGACCCTTAAAATTCCCTAAGGTGACGGTGGGCGGGAGGCAGCCGCACATTGGAGGGCTCCCGTTCAGAACGGCATTTTCGGGGAGTAACGCCCGGTCCTAGGGCCAGCGACGGCAGTAAAAGTTGGGAGATAGCGCAAGGAGAAGAAGGATGTCAAAAAACACCAAAGAAACGGCCGGGAAAAAAGCGTCTGAAAGTCCGTTGGAGAGGGGAAAGGTCACTGCGGGGTCAACAAAGAAGATGGAGGCTGGAGCACCAGGGGAGGCCGCAGTGCTTACGGCTGAAGAACTAACTAAGGTGATGGCTGCGGAATTCCAAAAGCAGTTGGTACAGATTGAGAAATGTATGGAGATGGTGAGGAAGGAGATGCGGGAGGTTTTGAATGTGCTGGTGGAGGAGGCGGTTTCCCCGGGGAAGACGGCGGCGGCGAGCGCAGTGGCGGAGGTGTGAGAGCAAGGGGAGGCGCTGAAGGAAGTGGAGGAGACATTATTGCAGCACGGTGATCAACTTGCGTCGATGGGGAAGGAGATGCGGACGGTGATGGTCACGAACAAGAATCTGCGAGGAAAAGTGGAAGATCTGAAAAACAGATCCAGGCGACAGAATTTGAGGATTGTGGGGCTGCCCGAAGGAGTTGAAGGCCGAAGCCGACTGAGTATTTTGCCGCGATGCTGGCAAAACTACTGGGGGAGGGGGAAGACCCCTCCCAATATGAACTGGATCGCGCTCATCGGTCGTGGAGGCCTGTACCAAAGGCGAGTGAGCCGCCGAGGGCAGTGACTCTGTGCTTCCGTAGGTAGTGTGAAGGAGAAGGTCCTGAGCTGGGCCAAGCAGAAGCGGGTGGTGCAGTGGGCTGGAGCTGGTATACGTGTATACCAGGACTTTACGGTGGAGCTAGCGAGGAGGCGGGCTGCCTTCAACCGGGTGAAGAGGGCACTGTACATTGGCAAGGTGCAGTGTGGCATTGTATATCCAGCGAAGCTGAGGGTGACTTACAAGCTCAGGGACTTTTATTTTGGAACGGCGGAAGCAGCGGAGGAGTTTGCGAAGGCAGAAGGACTGTGGCAGAACAGAGAAATTGAGGAATGGTCATGTGCCGATGTAACCTCATGACTGTATTTTCTTCTTTTTTTTTGTATCACTGCGCGCGGGGGTAGAGGCTAAAGGAGCCAATGTTGCATATATTTGGACAAGGGAAGGGACGGGACTTTCATTCAAAAGGAGGGCTCTTTGTGGTGTAGGTGGATAGGCGGGGTTTGTGAGCTAAAAGGGGATCTTTGGGCTTTCCTAGGGCCGGGCAAGGGGGAAAGGGACCCGGGCGGGGGCCTCCACGCTGGCCAGTTTAAGCCGGCCAGTGAACGGGAGTGAGGTGGGGGGAGGGGCTGCGGCCATCGGAGCCTGACAGAACAGGGTCCGAGTGGTCTAGCCTGGGTGGAAAGTTGGGGGGAGGGAACCGAGGTTGGGAGGAGGAGTTCTACAAGAGGCAGTGGACGGGGGAGCTGGAGACTTGGGGGGGTGGGGGGTATAACTGTGGGGTATCATGCACGGTACTCTCTTAGAGGCTGGATGGCGTTGGTTGGGGGGGGGGGTGGTGAGCCGTGTAGATTAAGGGTGACTACGGGCAATCCCTGATTCCTTTTTGTCATTTGTTTATGTAAACATGCGGGTTGAGGTTTGGGGGTTGGTGGGTGGATGGGATTGTTGTTATTATGGGGATTGACATATCTTGCTGATTATTGTGTATTGTTGATGGGTGTAAATGTGGGAGAAAACGTGAAAAAGGAGGAGAATTTAAAAAATGTAAATTTTTTTTAAAAATTCCCTAAGATGCCCTCAGTTCAAGGGCAATTAGTGATGGGCAGTGAATGCTGGCCCAGCCAGTGACACCCACATCCCGTGAATAAAAAAAAAAAATGCCATCCTTACCTGGTCTGGCCGACACGATTCCATACCACAGCAATGTGGTTGATTCTTTAAATGCCCTCCGAGATGGCCGAGCAAGTCACTCTGTTTGAGGGAAATTAGGGATGGGCAATAAATGTTGGCCCAGCCAGTGACTCCCACAAATGATTAAAATAAAATCCCGGAGACTCCAGTCAGTCAATCCGGGAGAGTTGGCATCCGGTCCAGGCTTGCAGTGCAAAATAATAATACTCACTTATTGTCACAAGTCGGCTTCAATGAAGTTCCTGTGAAAAGCCCCTAGTCACCACATTCCGGCGCCTGTTCGGGGAGGCTGAAACGGGAATTGAACCCACGCTGCTGGTCTTGTTCTGCATTAAAAGCCAGCTGTCTTAGCCCACTGTGCTAAACCAGCCCCTTCCCTGCGGCACCTTGTCCTCTGTAAAGATGGCGGCCGGTATTCCGGGCCTGTCACCGCTCAGCTCTCACTCTATTCGGTGCTGTTTAAGACGGGACCGTTAACATTTTCACCGGGAGTTGAAGCCTCCACAGGGTATTTATGAAGCCTCCCGGCTCACTCCGCAGCTTCTATCGCTCCCCGGCCACCCACCGGCTCCAATCCTGAAAGTCGCTCAATTGTTTCTTCCCCGCTCCTCGCACCGTCAGCGACAACCTGAACTGTGCATGCGCCGATCACAGCCCGAACACCGCATGCTCCAGTCACAGCCGGACTCTGCGCATGTGCAAGAAGCTTCTGTCATGTGGATAGAGCACATTCTCAGCTGCAACGCATGTTGGGTAATAAACCTGCCACTAAAATGGATATTTTTGATATAAATTATGCTTTGCGAACTGATTACGATTTGTAACATTGGGCCAAGGGAATACCCACATCCCAAGAACAAATAAAGGAAAGTTGGCAGTTAGAAAGGCAAATGCAATGTTCGCATTCATTTCACGAGAGCTACAATACAAGATGAATGGGGATGAGAAACATATCAGCCATGGTCGAATGGCAGAACAAACTTGAAAACTCGATGGGCTGAATGGCCTAATTCTGCTTCTCGATCTTTTTTTTTAATGAGGGGATCTCATAGAAACATTTGTAAAAAAAATTGTTGGAATCCATCCTGGATACAGATCAATTGATTCTTGGAGGAGACTTCAATTGTGTTCTGGATCCTAAATGGACTGGTCCAAGCTGATTCAACCACAACAAAAACATGAAAAAGGAATGAAACCAGACGGACCACCCGGCATCGACCCAGGCACCAGAAACGACAACGGCAAACCTAGCAAAAGATTTTTTTTTACTGTTCCCATCAGTAGATTGTAAAAAGGATTACGGGACACAGATTTAAGATTGTGAACAAGATCTACAGGGGAGATAGGAGGTAGACATTTTACACAGTGAGTGATAATGATATGGAACTCAATGCTTACACACAAAGGTCGATAATCTCCAGGTCCTGATAACCCGAATGGTGCTGTCAGAATTCGATGTGAAGATTGGTTGTGAGTTTCCTGTCTGCGAATCCCTTTCTAAGTCCCTGTGAAAGAAGTTTACAAAGGCATCACTGTCAGTCCAGAAATGAAATTCAGGAAAGATAAACCTTTTTCCTGGTTTGAATTTGCTGAGTGTAAATCCTCCCCTACTAATCCCCTGTAAAAGGAGTTTCCAAAATTAATCACCGTCAGTCTAGGATAGAAATTCACAACATTCTCCCCTCCTGCTCCCTGGTCCAGGAAGACCTCTCATCCACCCCCCCCCCCCCCCCCCCCCCCCCCCCCAGCTGCACACAGACCCTCTTGTCATCAGCAGTCCCCTCGATTTGAGTGTGACGTCTACTCAGGGTTGTGAATTTCTGCCCTGGGTCGTCATGTGGCTGAACAGAGCCGCAGAGCTTTGAACACATGGGACAGAATGTCTAATAAGACAGTGAAATCCGGAGAGCAGGATTGGCTTCCTTTTCTTTCCATCTCTGCCACCCCTTTGCATCATCAATAAGACATTGGGAATCAAAGACTAATCCAGTTTGATGGACAAGTTGTCTCCATCCTGAACAATGGGGAACAAGCTCCTCCCACTCATTGAAACATCGCCCCGACAAAGATGACAAATGCGCATGCGCCCTGATTCACATCCAATAAAGATGGCGGCCGTTAACCCGAGCCAAACACAAGGAGCTGCAGCTCCGCTTGGTACAAACGGGGTCCCGGAAACTCTTTTCCGAAGATGCAGCTTACAACAGCTTTACACAACGTTTCTGCCCACCTCCGCGATCTCTCGCTTCCTCCATATTGTTAAACGCCACTTTCGGATCTGAAGACACAGCCATTCTCCTTTGCCATTACCCACACTGCGCGTGCTTTAATCACAGCGGGCACCGCCCCTCATTCATTCCGATTGGTTGGAGGACCAGCCACTCCCGGTAGGTCCTCCAGTCCTGCCCCTCCTCTTCCAATGTGCAAAGTCCACGCAGACAGTGACCCAAGGTCGGAATCAAAGCCAGGTACCTGGTGCTTGAGGCAACAGTGCTAACCACTGAGCCACCCCCGTAACTCTGTCATGATTAGACAATAACCTGCCTGTTATTCCAATTCTGGTGTACGTTACTCTGTCACTATTATTATTAGACAACAACCTATCTAATTTCCAATTCTGGTGTGTGTTACTCTGTTACTGTTATCATCAGACAATAATAGGAGGGCAAGATGCAAGGTAGCATTGATATTTTGAAGTTTCTGTGTTACAATGAGTGTCACTGGGAGGTGTGTGATAAAATAGGAATGGAAACATCATGACAAAGGATGGCACGGTGGCAGTGGTTAGCACTGGTCCGCGAGGTCTTCGGCCCAAGTAGGACTCAGCAAAAACACAGTCCGTGCTCCCACCCTGGAAAGACCACCCAATGGATTCCACCTCTTCCCTGCTGGTGTGTGGGGTCTTCAGTCCGGGAGGGGGCTCAGCAAACACACAGCCCACTCGATCCCCCTGCCCCAGAACAAACACACCGGATAGAATAAGGAGGGTTTTGTCCTTGCTGAAGGCAAATGTTATCAGTTGGGAGGACTGGGCCAGGCCCTCAACCGGGGAGGGGCCCAGCAAACAAGCAGTCCAAAGGGCTTTACTCCCATCTTGTTTTTGAAGTTGCCTCCTTGTTGTTGTCTTTCTCTCCTCTCTCCATCCTTCTCTCTCTCTCCCCTCTCTTTCCCGCTCTCTCCTCTCCTTCCTGGTCTCCCCTCGCCTTCCTCTAGCAGCAACTAGCACTGAAAACAGGCAGCAAACTGAGCAACAGAGAAAGCAGCAACAGCCACTCTCCACCACATCAACAACCTCACAACATCAAAGTCTGAACTGGGAGTACCAGCTTCGGATTGGCCATGCTAAATTGCCCCTTAATTGGAAACAAATAATTGGGGACTGTAAATTTATAATTAATAATAATACTCACCTCTGTCACAATTTTGGTGTTTTCAAGTTTACAATCTCCTGCTGCAATCTTCGGCTGGAAAGATATCAGAAGCTTTGGAAGCAGCTGTAAAAGGAAATTACAATGGTCAGAAATGCTAGTCGAGGTTAGAAATTAAGATCAGACAAACATTTATCTTGGTTTGAGTTTACTGGGTGTAAATCCTCCCCTAACCCCCGGTAAAAGGAGTTTCCAAAATCCATCACTCCGAGTCCAGGATAGAAGTTCCAAACATTCTCTTCCCTTGTTGCCAGTCCTAGGATTATGTAATGTGGGCTATACTTGCTTTGGAGGCAGTTCAGTGAAGTTTCACTGGTCTGATTTCTGGGATAGGAGAGTTTGTTTTATGGAGCAAGATCGAGCCTGATTGGTCTGTACCCGGTGGAGTTTAGAAGAATGAGAGGTGATCTTATTGAAACATTCGAGGGGTTTTGATGAAAGAATATTTCCCACATGGGGATTGAAGAACTAAGGGGGACAGTTTAAAGATAAGAGTTCTCCAATTTGACACTGAGATAAGGAGAAATGTCTTCCCTCAGAGGGTCATCAGTCTGTGGATGAAAGCAAATTACTGCGGATGCTGGAATCTGAAACAAAAACAGAAAATACTGGACAATCTCAGCAGGTCTGACAGTATCTGTGGAGAGAAAAGGGAGCGAACGTTTTGAGTCTGGATGACTCTTTGTCAAAGCTGAGTTTGTGGAATTCTCTTTCCCAGAGAGTAGTGGCGCTGGGTCACTGAATATACTCAAAGCTGAGTTCGTCTTTATTTATCTACTGGGGAGTCAAAAGTTTTGGGGGCAGACAGGAAAATGTAATTAATGGCACATTCGGATCAGCGTTTATTGAATGGCAGAGCAGTGTCAATAGGCCGAATGGCCTACTCCTGCTGCTAATTCTGATGTTATTCTTCTTCTGTTCTACGGATTGCCACACATGGCAGTAGCACCTCCCCCTTCTGGAGGGGCCTGTCAATCATCGAGACAATGATTTTCTCTCCTGGTCACCGGGATCCTGAAGCACCGCCTGTTACGTCATCAAGATGGCCCTTCAGCCGCGCTACTAAACAAAGATGGCGGCCGTGGAACTGGGCCTGATACCGGATAAAAGCTCCGCAGCTGCAAACACGGGGTTTGCAGGGTCTTATTCCGGCCTTGTGACCAGCAGGGGGTGTTTATGAAGCCTTCACTCCCTCCCCACCCGACTCCAGACTCTATTCCTCCCTACACCTCACTGCCCCCGCACTCGCACTCGCAGACCTCCGAGCAAAGTGACATTGCGCTTGCTCCAGATACAGCCCAACATTGCGTCTGCGCACTGCGCTCCTGTGGAGTGAATAGGGAACATTCACAGCCGCAAAGAATGTTGGGAAAAAGCCGCACCATTGAAATAGTTAATACAAAATAACTTCGTCACCAATTGCAAAAATAATCAAACAAATTATTGTCAATGGGTATTCCCATTTCTCAAAATGATTACATGCTGATCTCTTGTGGAATAATGCAGAACTGAAAGGTTTTTATCCACAATGGGTCCTTCCTCTCTCCTTCCCACAAGATGCAAACTCTTGTTGGGTACAATTCCAGAATCAGTAATTCTTCCATCTTCTTCCCTCTTGCTCGTGATACTTAATGTTCAGTGTTTTCTGGAATGATCCAGCACAGATGGAAGTCACTTGACACATCATGTCTGTACTGACTCTGGACAAGAGCTACCACTTTTCATGGTTAAATTCCATTTGCCACTGTACTGCCCATATGACCAGTCCATCTGTATCATGCTGTAATTTAAGGCTTTTCTCCTCGCCAGTTACACCAACAATTTTCCATCTGCAAACTTATTGATCATACCACTACCTTCACATATTTCAAGCCCTCGATTTTATATATAATTAATATTGGTGGCTGAGGATGCACCAGGATCTCCATCAGCACCTCAACCTGTGTTTCTTTCCTGTGAGACAATTGAGAGCTTTAATAACTCTGGAGAAACAATGCAGAAAAAGCTGATATTCTGGTCAAGGCTAATAACTGGGTGCTGCCTTCTCTGTCTTTGAATTTACATGACTCCTGTTCACTCCCCACTTATGTGCATTGACCATAATGACTGGCAAGAGTTTGCTGCCAATCAGTCACTATCATGACAACATGCGCATCAAACAGCATCATTCAGGTGGCACGGAAGCAAAGTGGTTAGCACTGTTGCATCACAGCACCAGGGTCCCGGGTTCAATTCCCACTTGGGTCACTGCCTTTGTAGAATCTGCACGTTCTCCCCGAAAGACGTGCTTGTTGGGTGAATTGAACATTCACCTGAACAGGTGCCAGAGTGTGGCGACGAGGAGGTTTTCACTGTAATTTCATTGCAGTGTTAATGTAAGCCTACTTATGACAATAAAGATTGTTATTATTATTATTTTTTCGGTGTTCTTGGAAAATATTGACCTGTTATATTTTAATTGATAATTTACTTTCATAATGGAGGTGTCACTGTGAAGAATTTGTCAGTCAGTAAGGATTGTCAGTGAGGATTAATCAGCATTTTCTAACTGGAGATGTTAATCAGAGGAAGCGTTCAGGCACTGAATTGTAGAGTTTATTACAAAAACTTAGGGCTGAAGTAAAAATTCATAATTTTATTGTTCACCAGCTTCTTTGGGAATTCTTAAATCGAAGGATAAGATCACAGATGATGATTTAAAAAGGGACCCTGCCATCACAAAAACCAACATATATCTTGAAGATTAAACTCCAGCCAGTTAACGTCATGAGGAAAGTAAATAATAATAATCTTTATTGTCACATGGAGGCTTACATTCACACTGCAATGAAGTTACTGTGAAATGCGCCTCGTTGCCACATTTTGGCGCCTGTTCGGGAAAGGATGACATTTAGAGACAGTTTGGTCCGGTGGGCTCGCGGAACGGAGGGAAGCAGCAGAGGCAGCTGATCAGATTTACTCAATCTCAGTCACAAAGAAGCTCCACAAGCTCCTCACACTTCTTGTTGGAGGTGAGGATGGAAGAGACAGGGGAGAGCGAGAGTACTTCAAAGGAACTAACTTGTGTCAGAGATATTAAAAAATTTCAGCACACGGTATATATAACACAAATCTAATTTATTTGACTTTTAGCCAGAATATTAGCCCCTGTAAATGGGCTGGAATTTGTTATCAGCAGAAAGAGACCCAAATGAACATGGTTCAGTCCTGAATGTGAGAAACAGCAAAACCCAATCGCAGTCGTTACTTGTGGCATCGTTGGTGTCTCAGCAGGTGGGATGAGGTGGTGAATCCCTTCCCACACTTGGAGCAGGTGAATGGCCTCTCCCCAGTGTGAGTTCGCTGATGTACAATGAGCTGAGATGATTGTGTGAACCCATTCCCACAGTGAGAGCACCGATACGGTCTCTCGTCAGTGTGAACACGTTGATGGCGTGTCAGATTCCCAGAGGTTTTAAAGCACTTCTCGCAGTCTGGACATTGAAACAGTCTCTCATCAGTGTGAATTCGCTGGTGACTTAGCAGGTCGGATGAAATAGTAAATCCCTTCCCACACTCTGAGCAGGTGAATGGTCTCTCCCTGGTGTGATCTTGCTGGTGCTTCTGCAGGGTGGATGAATCACGGAATCCCTTCCCACACTCGGAGCAGCTCAATGGCCTCTCCCCAATGTGAACTCGCTGGTGTCTCAGTAGGTGGGATGAACGAGTGAATTCCTTCCCACATTTGGAGCAGGTGAACGGTCTCTCCCCAGTGTGAATTCGCTGGTGTGTGCACAGAGCGGATGACTGAGTGAATTGCTTCCCACACGTGGAGCAGGTGAACGGTCTCTCCCCAGTGTGAATTTGCTTGTGATTTTGCAGCGCGGATGAGCCAGCGAATCCCTTCCCACACGTGGAGCAGGTGAATGGTCTCTCCCCTGTGTGACTACGTCGATGAATTTCCAGCTTGGATGGGGAAGGGAATCCTTTCCCACAGTCCGCACATTTCCGCAGTTTCTCCTCAGTGTGACTGCATTTGTGGCTTGTGAGGCCTGATGATAGAGCAAATCCTCGTCCACAGACACAAATCAAGTACGGTTTCTCACTACTGTCAACGATGCTTGTTCCTTCCATATTTAAAATCCGCTGATATTCAGGATATGATAAACTGAGGACTCTGTCAGATCCTGATGTGATGCTTGGTTTGAGTTTCCGGATTTTGAAGCCTCCCCTTCGAACACTCTGTGAAACTGATTTAAAAACAGAAAATAGGGGGTGAGAGAGAACCCACAAAAACACAAAGGTAGGTCGTGAAATTGCTGAATGATTCTTGTCGGCACTGGGAAAAAGTGACCATGAAAACGGCTGGATTGTTATAAAATCCAATTGACCTCTTTGGGAGGAGAGAGAAAGAGGTGAAGAGGGATTTTGTATATCTACAAGATATATTAAGACAGTAGTTGGCAAAGCATAATCGACCTTGAGCTTCATAAATTGAAATATTGATACTAAATTATGCTTCTGGTGGCAAAGTGGTTAGCACTGCTGCCTCACAGCTCCAGGGTCCCGGGTTCAATTCGAGTCTCGGGTGACTCTGTCTGGAGTTTGCAATTTCTCCCTGTGTCTACACAGATTTCCTCTGGTTTCCTCCCACAGTCCAAAGATGTGCTGGTTAGGTGGATTGGCCATGCTAAATTGCCCCTTCGTGTCCAAAGGTTAGTTGGGATCACTAGATTCCAGGGACAGGTTGGAGGCGTGGGCATAAGCTTAAGTAGCGTGCTCTTTCCAAAGGCCAGTGCAGACCCGATGGGCTGAATGACCTCCTTCTGCACTGTAAAGTCTATGATTCTGCACTGTAGGAATTCTATGAAGCTCTGATCGCCACGCTTCAGGAAGGATGTAAAGAGGACAGCACAGTGGCACTGAATGTTAGCCCTGCTGCCTCATGGCGCCGAGGTCCCAGCTTCAAATCAACTCTGGGTCACAGTCCGTGTGGCGTTTGCACATTCTCCCCGTGTTTTCGTGGGTTTTGCACCCACAACCCAAAGATGTACAGGCTAGGTGGATTGGCCACGCTAAATTGCCCCTCAATTGGAAAAGATTAATCGGGTACTCTAAATTCTTTTACAAAAAGGAAGGATGTGAAAGTTCTTGGAGAAGGTGCAGAAGAGATTTACCAGAATTGTTCCAGCAAAGAAGGTTGAGGGGAGATTTGATTCAGGGACACAAAATTATGCCAGATTTCCATCAGATGGACAAAGACACCCTGCTTCCATTCACTGATCGTACAAGCGTTCACAGCGCCAGGGTCCCAGGTTCGATTCCCCGCTGGGTCACTGTCTGTGCGGAGTTTGCACGTTCTCCCCGTGTCCGCGTGGGTTTCCTCCGGGTGCTCCGGTTTCCTCCCACAGTCCAAAGACGTGCAGGTTAGGTGGATTGGCCATGATAAATTGCCCTTAGTGTCCATAAGGGTTGGGATGGGTTATTGGGTTGCGGGGATAAGGTGGAAGTGAGGGATTAATGTGGGTCGGTGCAGACTCGATGGGCCGAATGGCCTCCTTCTGCACTGTATGTTCTGTGTAATCTGTGTAAGCAGCTGGGACACAGATTTAAAGTTTTGGGTAAAACCTGGATTGAACTATATAAGATCCTGAGGGGTCTTGACAGGGTGGCTGTGGAGAGGATGTTTCCTCTTGTGGGAGAATCTAGAACGAGGGGGTCACTGTTGCAAAATAAGGGTCTCCCATTTCAGATGGAGATGTGGATTTTTTATTCTCTTGAGGGTTGTAAGACTTTGGAACTTGCGTCCTTAAAAGGCAATCATGATGTGGAGATGCCGGCGTTGGACTGGGGTGAGCACAATTAGAAGGAGAATGGGACTGACTGGATTGCCCCAGAGAGCTAGCATGAACTCAATGGACCGAATGCTATTCTCTGTGCCATAATGTCTCTGACTCTTTTCTGTCATCTAGTTTTGTAATTTAACCCCAGCGGGTTCAGATATCACTCAGGTAAATCTGTGCTTCACTCCCTCTGAGGCCATTCAATCCTTCCTCAGGCTTGTTGCCCAGAACTGAACACAGTTCTCCAGGTTTGGCCTAACCAGGGTTTGTGAATCTCGGGGCTTTTCAAGTCACATTGAGACTTGAAATCTTCACTCACAGACAGAACAGACAAACCTTTACCTTCCACACCCAGATACTGCTGAAATTCAGTTTCTAATGAATTGAGTGACTCTGTTGGATCGCTATGTGACGTTTGGTTTGCGTTTCCCATCTGTTATACCTCCACTTCCAGTATCCTTAAATTTACAGAAACCTCACTGTCAGATTAGGATAGAAATTCACAACATTCTCTCCTTGCCAACTTTGGAGGTTCGATCACATGACCTGCCCCCATCCTCCAGCCATTAATCGGTCAACACATCCATCCTTGTGACACACTGCCTTCCTTGGCCAATTGGGAAGCAAAAGGACTCATTACCTTACAGGACAGTGATTGACTGTCAGCCAATCAACCTTTATCCCATTTTCAATATTTTAATATCCGCTGAAGAGAAATGTTCAAAGAAAATTACAAAAAAATGTTTTTGACTGTCCTAATGATGTCCCAGCCTTGACTGTCACTGAGGCAGAAGGTAAAATTTGAATTCATTGATTGTGTACGGATGACCATGAAACCATGGTAAGAAGTCTTACAACACCAGGTTGAAGACAAACAAGGTTGTTTGAAATCACTAGCTTTCGGAGCACTGCTCCTTCCTCGGATGAATGAAGAGGTATGTTCTAGAAACATATATATAGACAAAGTCAAAGATGCAAGACGATACTTTGAATGCGAGCATTTGCAGGTAATTAAGTCTTTACAGATCCAGAGACGGGGGTAACCCCAGGTTAAAGAGGGGAACACTTCAGCAGTCAAGGGCTTTCAGCCTCTGATCTTCGGGTAAGCGTTCTCCAAGGCAGCCTTCAGGACGCGCAACAACGCAGAATCGCCGAGCAGAAACTTATAGCCAAGTTCCGCACACATGAGTACGGCCTCAACCGGGACCCTGGATTCATGTCGCATTACATTCACCCCCACCATCAGGCCTGGGCTTGTGAAATCCTACCAACCGTCCTGGCTTGAGACAATTCACACCTTTTAACCTGTGAAAACCTGTTGGACTTTAACAAGACTTCTATCTAGGACAGCACGGTAGCATTGTGGATAGCACAATTGCTTCACAGCTCCAGGGTCCCAGGTTCGATTCCGGCTTGGGTCACTGTGCGGAGTCTGCACATCCTCCCCGTGTCTGCGTGGGTTTCCTCCGGGTGCTCCGGTTTCCTCCCACAGTCCAAAGATGTGCAGGTTAGGTTGATTGGCCATGATAAATTGTCCTTCGTGTCCAAAATTGCCCTTCGTGTTGGGTGGGGTTACTGGGTTATGGGGATAGGGTGGAGGTGTTGACCTTGGGTAGGATGCTCTTTCCAAGAGCCGGTGCAGACTCGATGGGCCGAATGGCCTCCTTCTGCACTGTAAATTCTATGATATCTATGATCTGTAGGATTCTGAACGGTTTGCTCCAGCTCAGGGGGCGGGGCTGGAGGACTGACCGAGAGCGGCTGGTCCTCCAGCCAATCAGTGTGAATGGGAGGCGGAGCAAAGCCGGGGCTATCGCTCCCTCCGCATGCGCCCGGCCACCCGGGCTTGTCTCGAGGAAAAGCCCGAGCAGCGTTCGCCGGTTCAACTGTTGTATCCGAGCTTCGTATTCGGGGCTTGGGGCCTACACGGAGTGTTTATGAAGTCGCCCGACGCATCAACCGGCTCCATCCCTCTCTCATCACTCACCGAGCGGGATCTGACCAGTGGACGATTTCCACCCGACCGTACGAATCCTGAGTTGTCATCGGCTCTGCGCATGATCCAATTCACGTGGGAGACCGGGGCTCAGCTCCGCCCTCATTCACTCCGATTGGTGGGAGGATCCGCTGCAATCTCTCGGTCCTCCAGGCCCACCCCTCTCTTCCTATTGGTCCAGAGCTGCCGTCAATCACTCCCTGGGCATTGTGAGCTGGAGCATGCGCAGTGCCGATGCTGGACTCGGCCGGGAGGTTTCACTGAAACCCGGTGGAGGCTCCAAACACCAATAAGAAGTTTCCGGGCCCGGGTTTGCATCGAGCGGCGGGACAGCTGCGGCCTGCTCCCGGTGACAGGCCTGAGTTAACGGCCGCCGTCTTTATAGAGGCTGCAAACCCGCAGGGGGCAAAACATCAGAGATAGAGTTTGTTGTGAAACCAATGGGATATTGTAAAACAGGAGGTCAGGGTTACAGTCAACAACAACAACTTCTATTTATATAACACCTTTAACATCATAAATCATCCCAGTCAACCTCACAGGAACATTATAAAACAAAGTGAGACACCCAGACACAAAAGGAGATATTAGGGCAGGTGACCAAAAACTTGGTCAAAGAGGTGAGTTTTAAAGAGTCTGAAAGGAGGTGAGTGAGGTGGAGACGGAGAGGTTTAGGGAGGGAATTCAGTGCTTGGGGCCGAGGGAACTTAAAACCATGGCGGAGTAATTGGAATCCAGCGTGTGCAAGAGTCCAGGATCAGAGCTGTGCAGATATCTCAGGGGGTTGTGGGGCTGGTGGAGATCACAGACACGGAGAGAGATGAGGCCATGGAGGAGTTTGCAAACAAGGGTGAGAATTGACTGGGAGCGAATGCAAGTCTCGGAGCACAGGGATCATAGGGGAAAGGAACTTGCTGTGTATTAAGACATGTGTAGCAGACTTTTGGCTGGCTTTAAGTTTACAGAGGTAGAATGTGGGAGAGCAGCCAGGTGTGTAAGGGAATTGTTGAATCGGGAGGTGACGATGGTAAATTGCCTTAGTATCTAAAAAGGTTGGGGGGGGGTGGTTACGGGTAAAGGTGGAGGTGTGGGCTTAGCTAGGGAGCTCTTTCCAAGGGCCAGTGCCGATTGGGTGGGCCAAATGGCCTCCTTCTGCACTGTAAATTCTATGAGGTCAGAAGCTCATTGGATCAGTATGAAACCAAATTTACAAAGAGACTGTCTAAGTCTCAGACTGTTGCCAGGGAGAGGGGTAGAGTCGGTATGTCAGGAATGGAGGTTGGAGCAGGGACCGAACAGTGGATTCAGTCTTCTCCATATTTGATTGAAGTTATTTAGTCAGCAGGAAGAGAACCAGAATGGACCCTGAGTCTGATATCCGTATAACTTAGTTCGAGAGGGAGAGGAAGAACAAAGGAAACCCTGGAAGATTTGGAGAAACGACCTTTGTGATTGTTCATCAAATCTCCACACAGTCAATTAGTCAGGGTGATTCAGATTATAGTCTGTCACAATGGATGAAGTGACTTATAAAGCATGTTCTTACCTCAAATTATATAACTTTGGTAAAAGGAAATAATGATCCAGTACTTTATTTGGATTTCAGCCCCAGGCAGGAGTAGAATGTGTGGACGGGGATTTACAGCTTTGGGGAAAGAAGAGAGACAAAAATGTTCTGCAGAAATTGGAATTAACTGTTCTGAATTTCTATCCTGTACTGAAAGTGTGACCTTTGTAAACTCCTTTTACAGGGCAATAGGAGAGGATTTTCAGACAGGAAACACAAAACCAAATATCACATTACGATCCGACAGTGTCACTCGGTTGGTGTGGACCTGAATATCCTCAGACTATAAATTGGAATGAAAAATGTTTGTTCTGTTTGTGGGAAAATATTTCAATCATCAGTGTGATTGGAAAACACCGAGACACACACACACCTGAGTGAGTGTGTTCCAGTGAACTGACTGTGGAAAGAGCTTTAACCAGTTACAGCCTGGAAAAACACACCATTCACTGAGGGGAGAAACCATACACGTGTTCTGTGTGAGGACCAAGCTTCACTTGATTGTCTAAAGAGGAAACAGACAAAGACACTGACTCCATGGAGATACCGTTGAAACCGTGGAGTATGATTTTCGCTTAGGGGGTTTCCAAAATGCGAGAGGTACCGGGTCCATATCCCGGACGAGCCCTGCAAAGTGCTTGACTGGGGAGGTGATGGTGTAGTGGCATTGTCACTGGATGAGTAATCCCGAGACCCAGCACAATTCTCTGAGAATGCAGGTTCAAACCCCACCACGGCAGATGCTTCATCGTGGTTTGTATTTGAACTTGAATCCAATAAATCAGGGGATGCACAGTGGTTAGCACAGTTCCAGCTCCACTGTCCCAGGTTCGATTCCCGGGTTGGGTCACTGTCTATGCGGAGTCTGCATGTTCTCCCTGTGTCTGCGTGGGTTTACCCTGGGTGCCCCAGTTTTCTCCCACAGTCCAAAGATGTGCAGGTTCGGTGGAGTGGCCACGCTAAATTGCTCTTAGTGTCCAAAAGGGTTAAGTGGGGTTACTGGGCTATGGGGACAGGGTGGAGGTGTGGGCTTGAGAAGGGCCAGTGCAGACTCGATGTGCCGAATGGCCTGTTCTGCACTGTAAATTCTATGATTGTGGAAGTTGGATGTTAAACAGTTTAGTGAGAATCGGGTCAAAGGAGCAAAGGGTAAGTCTCACAGACAAGATGAGCGCTGATAGAGCATGATGGGAAACAGCAGGAAAATAGGAGAAAGTTGTGAGTTCAGAATTTGGATGAGAAAGGTCTTCGAGGCAGTTTTACTGAGTGGGTTAGTGGAAGAGGAGCTGTAGAATCAGCTGATCGGATTGTTTCAATGGTCGGGTTTTCCAGTCCTTCCTGCTGGCTGGATCTTCCAGTCCCACAGGTCTCTCAGTCTGCTGTTCCGGTTCATTGGTTGTCTCATTGGGTTCACTGTATGCCTCCTGGTGCCAGTGGAAGAACACCCGGAGCCTCATTCGCCTGATGAATTCCCTGGGGCCGAGAAACTACGACATCTTCACAGCCTTCAACAAGTCATCGATGAAGACAAACATGTTTTTGAGGATGAGAGTGTGATACCGGTGGGTAGGCTGAAGGAAGTAGATGTTCTGAAGAAGGATATATTAGCAATTTTGAAAAACCTGTGGGTCAACAAGTCCCCTGGGCCAGATGGGATATATCCAAGGATTCTTTGGGAGGCAAGGGATGAGATTGCAGAGCCTTTGGCTTTGATCTTCGGGTCCTCACTGTCCACGGGATAGTGCCAGATGACTGGAGAGTGGCGAATGTTGTTCTTCTGTTCAAGAAAGGGAATAGGAATGACCCTGGTAATTATAGGCCAGTTAGTCTTATTTTGGCGGTCGGTAAGATAATGGAAAAGGTCCTAAAGGATAGGATTTATGACCATTTGGAAAGATGCAGCTTAATCCGGATTCGTGAAGGGTAGGTCTTGCCTCACAAATTTGATTGAATTCTTTGAGGAGGTCTTGCCTCACAAATTTGATTGAATTCTTTGAGGAGGTAACTAAGTGTGTAGATGAAGGTCGAGCAGTTGATGTCGTATACATGGGTTTTAGTAAGGCATTTGATAAGGTCCCCCATGGTCGGCTCATGAAGAAAGTAAGGAGGTGTGGGATAGAGAGAAATTTGGCCAATTGGATAAGTAACTGGCTATCACATAGAAGATAGAGGGTGGCGGTGGATGGAAAATTTTCAGACTGGAGACCAGTTACCAGTGGTGTACCACAGGGATCAGTGCTGGGTCCTCTGCTATTTGTGATTTTTCTCAATGACTTGGAGGGGGCTGAAGGGTGGGTCAGTAAATTTGCTGATAACACCAAGATTGGTGGAGTAGTGGATGAGGTGGAAGGCTGTTGTAGGCTGCAAAGAGATATTGATAGGATGCAGAGCTGGGCCGAAAAATGGCAGATGGAGTTAAACCCTGATAAGTACGAGGTGATTCATTTTGGTAGAAAAAAATTGAATGCGAATTACAGGGTCAACGGCAGGGTTCTGAGGAATGTGGAGGAACAGAGCGATCTTGGGGTTCATGTCCACAGATCTCTGAAGGTTGCCACTCAAGTGGATAGAGCCGTGAAGAAGGCTTATAGTGTGTTAGCGTTTATTAACAGGGGGCTTGAGTTTAAGAACCAGGGGGTTATGCTGCAACTATACATGACCCTGGTGAGACCACATTTGGAATATTGTGTGCAGTTCTGGTCGCCTCATTATAGGAAGGATGTGGAAGCATTGGAAAGGGTGCAAAGGAGATTTATCAGGATGCAGCCTGGTTTGCAGGATAGGTCTTATGAGGAAAGTTTGAGGGAGCTAGGGCTTTTCTCTTTGGAGCGGAGGATGATGATAGGCGACTTAATAGAGGTTTATAAGATGATCAGGGGGACAGATAGAGTCGACGTTCAGAGACTATTTCCTTGGGTGGATGTAGCTGTTACAAGGGGGGCATAACTATAAGATTCAAGGTGGGAGATATAGGAGGGATGTCCGAGGTAGGTTCTTTACTCAGAGAGTGGTTAGGGTGTGGAATGGACTGCCTGCTGTGATAGTAGAGTCGGACACTTTAGGAACTTTCAACCGGTTATTGGATAGGCACATGGAGCACACCAGAATGACAGGGAGCGGGATAGCTTGATCTTGATTTCGGACAAGCTCGGCACACATTCAAGGGCCGAAGGGCCTGTTCTGTGCTGTACTGTTCTATGTTTTATGTTCTATCTTGCCAAGGCCATCCCCGCTACTTTCCTTCAAACAACTGCGCAACCTCAAACAGACCATTGAATGCAGCAAACTACCCGGCATTCAGGAGAACAGCGACCATGACACCAAACAACCCTGCCATGGCAACGTCTGCAAGACGTGCCAGATCATCAACATGGGTACCACCATTACACGTGAGAACACCCCCCAACCAACAATGCGGTATATTCTTGTGCGACTCGGCCAACGTTATCTAACTTATAAGCTGCAGCAAAGGATGTCCCGAGGCGTGGTACATTGGCGAGGCCATGCAGACGCTGTGACAACGGACGAACGGACATTGCGCAACAATCGCCAGGCAGGAATGTTCCTTCCAGTCGGGGAACACTTCAGCAGTCAAGGGCATTCAGCCTCTGATCTTCAGGTAGGCGTTTTCCAAGGCGGCCTTCAGGACTCGCGACAACGCAGAATCGCCGAGCAGAAACTGCTAGCCAGGTTCCGCACACAGGAGTACGGCCTCAACCGGGACCCTGGATTCATGTCACATCACATGTGCTTGCAAAATACTGTCCTGGCTTGAGACAATTCACACCTCTTTAACCTGTGATTATCCCTCTCTCCAGTCGTACTGTATGGACCTGTAAAGACTTAATTACTTGCAAAGACTCGCATTCAAAGTATGATTTTGCATCATTGAATTTTTCTACATATAGAACATAGAACAGACAGTGCGGAAGGAGGCCATTCGGTCCATCGAGTCTGATTCAAAATTGGCAGAAGCATTAAATGCTTCTAATTTATGATGTGGAGATGCTGGTGTTGGACTGGGGTGGGCACAGTAACAAGTCTTACATCACCAGGTTAATGTCCAGCATATTTGTTTAGAATCACTGGCTTTCAGAGCACCTTTCGCCCGTTAGGTGAATGTGATAACCTCTAGGCTTCAGAAACAGCTGGCAGCACGGTACCCAATGGCCCTGTGCAACATTCAACTGCACAGTCTTGCTGCAGCTTTCACTGGTTCAGCTGAGAGGCCAGGTCACTTATTACATGAAGACAGCTGTTCCTTTAAAACAGATGTCTCAACTCATAAGACCATAAGGTGTAGAACTTACGTTGAACTTTAGCATTTGTTCAGTAAATATCTAACGGAACAATGCTCTCGATTCAATCATTAATGCATCATTCTTACCTTCCTACAGAAAATTTCCACCAATTTTACTCAATATTTGTTTCATTATTCAGTGTTGAACATCAGTATATTTATGTGTTATATATGATTTCAGTTTGAATTGAATAGCTCTCGAGTCTTCACTCTGAATAACTCTGAAATATACACCATTGAATTGCAAACACGACTGACCAAGAAAAGAAAGCGTTTCACTGGGTAACAGAAATCCCATCAATCTTTGTTCAGTTTGACCACAGTCAGCCTTTGAACAAAGACAAATATAGTTAAATGGAAGTGAATTGAGAATTATGTGTTGCTTATATTTGACCTCTCTGTGTTTTGGTATGAAACATTCTGCAGCCTAAATCCCGTTCATGTATAAGAAAGGAGGGGTGACAGCAAATCCGCACTGAGCCTGGATTTCCTCATCTCCCTGAGTGGCTTTTCCTGTTTCTCTATCATTAAGGCCGAATTTTTCAAAAAGGTGGTTCAGTTAAATCTCTGCCATTTCCTCGAATTCAGTTACAGTATCGTTTGTGTTTGTCTATATGAGCACACATTACCATTAGGTATGTTTTGGATGGTGATTAAAATATTAATCTGAGTCTACAAAGCCATTAAATTATTTTGTGAACTGAGCAAACTGCCAAGATCCGCACTTTGTTTTTTCATGTGTGTAACGATCTGTCTGGACTGTACGCAGAACAATACTTTTCACTGTACTCGGTACACGTGAGAATAAATCAAATCCAATCAAAGAGAGTTTCTTACTCGTCTTCAAATTGAACAATGAGTCTTCTTAAAAATTATTCATTCATGGGAGGTGGGTGTCAGTGGCTGGGCCAGCATTTACTGCTCATTCCAATTGCCTTTGAACTGCGTGTCTTGTGAGGCTATTTCAGAGGGCATTTACAAATCAGCCACAACATTGCTGTGGATCTGGAGTCACATATAGGCCAGGCCACACAAAGAGAGCAGATTTCCTGAAGGACATTAGTGAACCAGATGAGTTTTTACAACAATCAAGAATGTTATCATCAGACTTTTAATTCGATACTGTCATTCAATTTCAGTTTCACCATGTGTCAAAGGCAGATTCGATCCCAGATCCCCAGAGCATTAACCTGGGTCTCTGGATTACTCGCACAGTAACAATACCATTCCTCCAATGCCTAGCCCACATAGTCTTGGCAGAATATGATGTGTTCTATGATCTATTCTTGCAATGACTCTATAGAATTGCTGGTGACTTAGCCAGAACGGTGATTTATTAATGTACATGTGGTAAGGGAATGATTAGACTGCTATACAGACCAAGTTATCACAGAGTTAGATTCGACACTCTTGGAACTACCCTTATGTGCAACTGGCCTCGTGCACGCTTTACAACCTTCTGCTGGTCGCTGGATGTCACCTGACTGATGCCTGACACCACCTACTGGTGGGAGGTCACACTGCTGAGTACATGTAATATTATATACACGCTTCTCACCACATCTCGTAACTTCGCAAAATTATTGAGCAATTTATTTTTTTAAACAAATTCTGATAGCTCTGCAGTTTCTGGAAACATTTTGGTTGATCATTTATTTTTTAAAATAAAGATCTAGTCTTTACAATATAATTACCTAATACACCAATTCACTAATGATGATCAATGTTCACTACTGAATAATCATGAATATAATTATTGTTTTTTTGCTATAAAATCAATACATAGTTAATAAAGAAAAGGTACAGAAGGTGAAATGGCTGCAGGAAGCCACATGCTAGAGGTATAAAAGGGCTTGCTTGACCTTGTGAATACACTGTGAAAATGACAATTTTATAACTAAATGTGATTACACATGGTACTTACAGCTTCCTACATTACAACAGTGAATATGTTTCAAAAGTACTCCATTGGCTTTAAAACACTTTAGGAGGTCCAGTGGTAGTGAGAGATTTTATAGAAATGTACATTTATTCTAATTGTCTGCAAACTAAGATGTATTACACTCGGTGTCCTCATCAGAATCATTGATGAAGACGGAGTCTTAATTTTGTGGAATAACCATGGCGTTGACACATTTTGATTACTCTGTGAACCTCCAGACACATGTAAAACGAGCGCAAACAACCTCGAACCTACTACCTATGAGAGTAGGAGATGCAGAGACGACGGAAGAATTTCAATCGGAAATTGGACAGGCACTGAGAGAAATAAACCTGCACAAATTTGGTGATAGAACAGGGCAATGGACAGACTGGCTTGCTCCACAGAGAGCCAACACAGTCTCAGAGGGCTGGATGGCCCTATTCTCCACCCTCCAGATGCTGTGATCTCAGGAGAGAAATTCAGCTACTCCAGCCACTCCAACTAACTGGAGTCACTTATCCCTGGTGCCATTCTTGCACAATGGTTAGCACTGTTGCTTCACAGCACCAGGGTCCGAGGTTCGATTCTTGGTTTGGGTCACTGTCTGTGTGGAGTCTGCACATTCTTCCCGTGTCTGCGTGGGTTTCATCCGGGTGCTCCAGTTTCCTACCACAAGTCCTGAAAGATGTGCTTGTTAGGTGAATAGGAGATTCTGAATTCTCCCTCCGTGTAACCGAACAGGCGCTGGAGTGTGATGACTGGGGTTTTTTCGCAGTAACTTCATTTCAGTGTTAATGTAAGCCTACTTGTGACAAAAATAAAGATTATTATTCTTGTAAATGTCCTCCACACCCTCTCTAAGAACTTCACATCTGTCTGAAAGTGTGGGCCCATATCTTGGGTTCCATTCCAGAGGGATAGAATTGAAAAGCACGGAGGAAATGTTCAACTTGTACAGAACCAGGGTTAGACTACACTGGGCGCACTGTCAACATTGGTGATCTCCATTTAGAAAAAGAAAATAGAGGCACTGGATAGGGTGCAACAAAGATTCATAATAGACAGAGCTGAGAGCAGTTAACACTCATGATGTGGAAATGCCGACCATCAGGTGCATAGAGACACAGAGAGATCTGGGCATGCAGGTCCACAGATACTTAAAAGTGGCAGCACAGGTGGAAATGGTGGTGAAGAAAGCATATGCCATGCTTGCCTTGATAGGACGGGGTATCGAGTATAAAAGCTCGATAATTATGTGACAATTGCATAGAATGTTGGTGAGGTCACATTTGGAATACTGTGTCCCAATTCTGGTCACTGCACTACCAGAAGGATGTGGAGGCTCTGGAGAGAGAATACAGAAAAGGTTTACCAGGATGTTGCCTGGTATGGAGGGTATTAGCTTTGAGGAGAGATTGAATAAACGGCATTGTTTTCGCTAGAGAGACGGATGCTGAGGGACAACCTGATAGAAGTTTATAAAATTATTAGGGGTACAGATAGAGTGAACAATTAGAGGATTCTTCCCTAGTGCGGAAATGACAATTACAAGGGGGCACATGTTCAAGGTGAGGGGGGAAAGGTTCAGTGGAGATGTATGGGGGGAGTATTTTACACAGGGTGGTGGTGGCCTGGAATGCTCTGCCAAGTGAGGTGGTTGAGGCAGATAAGTTAGCGACCTTTAAGACTTATCAGGATAGGGGTATAGAAGGATACAGGCAGTTGGTCGAGACAGGACACGTGTTCGGTGCAGGCTTGCAGAGCCGAAGTGCCTGTTCCTGTGCTGTATTGTTCTTTGTTCTCTACAGGGCCTTGGCAAGGCCGTACCTGGAATATTGTGTGCAGTTTTGGCCTCATTATCTGAGGAAGGATGTTCTTGCTCTAGAGGGAGCGCAGCGAAGGTTTACCAGACTGATTCCTGGGATGGTGGGACTGACGTATGAGAGACTGAATCAGTTAGGATTGTATTCGCTGGAGTTCAGAAGAATGGGGGATCTCATAGAAACCTATAATATTCTAACAGGACTTGAAAGGGTAGATGTGGGAAAGATTTTCTCGAAGGCGGGAGTGTACAGAACCAGTGGTCGCAGTCTGAGGATACGGGGTAGACCATTTAGGACAGAGATGAGGAGAAATTTCTTCAACCAGAGAGTGGTGAGCCTGTGGAATTTGTTACCACAGGAAATAGTTGAGGCCAATACATTGAATGTTTTCAAGAAGCAGTTAGATATAGCACTGAGGGCGAAGGGATCAAAGGATATGGAGGGGAAATTGGGATTAGGCTATGGAGTTAGATGATAAGCCACAATCATAATGAATGGCAGAGCAGGTGCAATGGGCCAAATGGCCTCTTCCTGCTCCTATTTTCCATGTTTCTATGTAATCCCTTCCCACACTAAGAGCAGGTGAATGGCCTCTCCCCAGTGTGAACTCGCTGGTGTGTCTGCAGGATGGATGAATCAATAAATCCCTTCCCACACTGAGAGCAGGTGAACGGCTTCTCCCCAGTGTGAATTCGCTGATCTCATAGAATAGAATTTACAGTGCAGAAGGAGGCCATTCGGCTCATCGAATCTGCACCGGCTCTTGGAAAGAGCACCCTACCCAAGGTCAACACCTCCACCCTATCCCCACAACCCAGTAACCCCACCCAACACTAAGGGCAATTTTGGACACTAAGGGCAATTTAACATTGCCAATCCACCTAACCTGCACATCTTTGGACTGTGGGAGGAAACCGGAGCACCCGGAGGAAACCCACGCACGCACGGGGAGGATGTGCAGACTCCACACAGACAGTGACCCAAGCCGGAATCGAACCTGGGACCCTGGAGCTGTGAAGCAATTGTGCTATCCACAATGCTACCGTGCTGCCCTCAATGTTTCCGCAGGGTGGATGAATCAATGAATCCCTTTCCACACTGAGAGCAGGTGAACGGCCGCTCCCCAATGTGACTGAGTCGATGAATCTCCAGCACAGATGAGACTCTGTATCCCTTCCCACAGTCCCCATATTTCCATGGTTTCTCCATGTTTTGGGTCCCCTCGTGTCTCTCCAGATTGGATAATCAGTGGAAGCCTTGTCTACACTCAGAACATGTGCACTGTCTCTCCTCACTGTGAATGGTGTGATGTCTACACACAGAACATGTGCACTGTCTCTCCTCACTGTGAATGGTGTGATGTCTACACACAGAACATGTGCACTGTCTCTCCTCACTGTGACTGGTGGGATGATTTTTCAGGCTGTGTAACTGGTTAAAGCTCTTCCCACAGTCAGTTCACTGGAACATTCTCACTCGGGTGTGTGTTGTGTGGGTCTTGGTGCTTTTCCAGTCACACTGATGTTTCCACAGTCAGTTCACTGGAACTCTCTCACTCGGGTGTGTGTTATGTGGGTCTCGGTGCTTTTCCAGGCACATTCATGTTTAAAATCTTTTGAAGCCGACAGATTGGACAACCATTTCTCCTTCTCGCCGATGATGCCCGATGATATCTAGTTCAGAAGGAATCGAGTGAGTTTGTCACATCATGTTTGAGACATGATGTTTGAGATTTCTGTCTATAATTCCTCCTCTTCCAATATCCTTCAAAAACAATTTACAAAGTCAGCAGTTAGTACAGGATAGAAATTCAGAACAGACAATTCTAGTTCCTATGGAACATTATTTCTTCTCTTGTTCTCCAAAAGCTGTAAATGCCCACCCCACACAATCTCCCTCCATTCTCACTCTGCTGTATGTAATATTCACCCTCCCAATTTTCCTGAAGGGCTGATTCATGTGGATTGACAGATCCAAGCTCAGCTCACTGCTTCTTGACCAGGACACAGAGATTATAATAGGAGCAGGAGTAGGCCATTCGGCCCACTGAGTCTGCTCAACCATTCAATGCGATCCTTGGCCGATCCACCTCAGCACCATTTCCCCACACGAACCCCATATCCCTCGATATCTTCAATATTTGGAATCCTTTCAATGTTTGTTTTGAACAAACTGAGGCTCCACATTCCTCTGGGGAAGAGAATTCCAAAGCATCACCACATCCTCGAGTGAAGAAATCCCTCCTCATCTC
The DNA here is from genome assembly GCF_047496885.1 of Scyliorhinus torazame. NCBI lineage: Eukaryota > Metazoa > Chordata > Chondrichthyes > Carcharhiniformes > Scyliorhinidae > Scyliorhinus > Scyliorhinus torazame. The sequence continues at coordinate 112,584,403 of NC_092711.1, forward strand.
AGCTTTCACTCTATTTTCCTACTTGTTCCCATAACGCTGAACTCCATTGTCAATAGAATATCTGTCAAACTTGTGCTTCAATATCTTCAATGACCCCCAGATACAACTGGTCCCTGTGGAAGAGAAATCCAAAGACTAACAACCCTCTGAGGGAAGAGATGACTGGAAATCTATAACATAGCGACAGTCTTATGTTACAGGACAATAAATAATAATGCATTTACTTTATTACAAACTGTAAATAATATAACTAATCTGTTGCAACTGTCCTGGCTTGGGACAATTTGCACCTCTTTATACTGTGATTATCCCTCTCTGCAGTCACACCGTCTGGACCTGTAAAGACTTAATTATCTGCAAAGACTCGCATTCAAAGTATCGTCTTTCATCATTGGCTATGTTTGTGTAACCTACCTCTTCACTCACCTGATTAAGAAGCTACATTCTGAAAACTCGTGATTCCAAATAAACCTGTTGGACTTTAACCTGTTGTTGTCAGACTTCTTACTGAGCCTGGCCCAGTCCAACGCGGCATCTCCACATTCTGAACAATGGGGAACAAGCTCCTCCCACTCATTGAAACATCGCCTCGACAAAGACGGCAAACGCGCATGCGCCCTGATGCACATCCAATAAAAATGGCAGCCGTTAACTCGAGCCGAAGATAAGGAGCTGGAGCTCGATACAAATTGGGTCACGTAAAACTTTCCGAGTTTTGCGATTGCAGCAGTTTTACACAACGTTTCCGCCCACTCCCGCGATCTCTCGCTTCCTCCATATTGTTAAGCGCCTATTACTGATTTCAGATCTGAAGACACAGTTCTTCTCGATCGCCATTACCCACCCTGCGCATGCTTCAATCACAGAAAGTCCCGTATCTCATTCACTCCGATTGGCTGGAGGTCCAGCCGTTCTCGGACGGTCCTCCAGTCCCGCCCCTCCTCTTCCTACTGGTCCGGAGCTGCCGTCAATCACCCGGGCATTGTGACGGTGGCAGAAGGTGAGAGCGGCCACAGGCTCAGGCTGACTCGCTGATTGATCAATAATAACATTGTTTCACAGGCTGAGATGAGGTGGATGGGCTGGAAGGAGATGTGTGTCGAGGATAATCAGCAGCAGAACAGTTGGAAACAGGTCAGAACAACTGGCCTGTTCATTGTAGAATCTAAGTGATTCTATGTAAACTTCTTTTACACAATGTTAGGATTGCAGATGGGAAATTCAAACCAAACATCATGTCAAGTCCGAACAGAGTCTATTGATTCATCAGGAGTTGAAAATCATCGGCCTTTCAATGTGGAAGGAGAAATGTTTGTCCTGCCTGAGAGAAAAGATTGCAAACATCAGTGTGACTGGAAAAGCACTGAGGCACATACACACAGTGATTATTCCAGGGAACTGGCTGTGCAAAGAGCTTTAACCAAACACAGAGTCTGAAAGAATATTGCACCATTTACATCAGGAAGAGACCGTACTCAGGCTGTGTGTGTGGACCAGGCTTCACATCAGGAAGAGACCGTACTCAGGCTGTGTGTGGACCAGGTTTCACATCAGGAAGAGACCGTACTCAGGCTGTGTGTGTAGGCCAGGCTTCACATCAGGAAGAGACCGTACTCAGGCTGTGTGTGTGGACCAGGTTTCACATCAGGAAGAGACCGTACTCAGGCTGTGTGTGTGGACCAGGTTTCACATCAGGAAGTGACCGTACTCAGGCTGTGTGTGTGGGCCAGGCTTCACATCAGGAAGTGACCGTACTCAGGCTGTGTGTGTGGACCAGGTTTCACATCAGGAAGTAACCGTACTCAGGATGTGTGTGTGGACCAGGTTTCACATCAGGAAGAGACTGTACTCAGGCTGTGTTTGTGGACCAGGTTTCACATCAGGAAGTGACCGTACTCAGGCTGTGTGTGTGGACCAGGTTTCACATCAGGAAGTGACCGTACTCAGGCTGTGTGTGTGGGCCAGGCTTCACATCAGGAAGTGACCGTACTCAGGCTGTGTGTGTGGACCAGGTTTCACATCAGGAAGTAACCGTACTCAGGATGTGTGTGTGGACCAGGTTTCACATCAGGAAGAGACTGTACTCAGGCTGTGTTTGTGGACCAGGTTTCACATCAGGAAGTGACCGTACTCAGGCTGTGTGTGTGGACCAGGTTTCACATCAGGAAGAGACTGTACTCAGGCTGTGTGTGTGGACCAGGCTTCACATCAGGAAGAGACCGTACTCAGGCTGTGTGGACCAGGCTTCACATCAGGAAGAGACCGTACTCAGGCTGTGTGTGTGGACCAGGTTTCACATCAGGAAGTGACCGTACTCAGGCTGTGTGGACCAGGCTTCACATCAGGAAGAGACCGTACTCAGGCTGTGTGTGTGGACCAGGTTTCACATCAGGAAGTGACCGTACTCAGGCTGTGTGTGGACCAGGTTTCACATCAGGAAGAGACTGTACTCAGGCTGTGTGTGTGGGCCAGGTTTCACATCAGGAAGAGACCGTACTCAGGCTGTGTGTGGACCAGGTTTCACATCAGGAAGTGACCATACTCAGGCTGTGTGTGTGGACCAGGCTTCACACCACGAAGAGACCGTACTCAGGCTGTGTGTGTGGACCAGATTTCACATCAGGAAGTGACTGTACTCAGGCTGTGTGTGTGGGCCAGGTTTCACATCAGGAAGTGACCGTACTCAGGCTGTGTGTGTGGACCAGGCTCCACATCAGGAAGTGACCGTATTCAGGCTGTGTGTGTGGACCAGGTTTCACATCAGGAAGTGACCGTACTCAGGCTGTGTGTGTGGCCCAGGTTTCACATCAGGAAGAGACCGTACTCAGGCTGTGTGTGTGGACCAGGTTTCACACCAGGAAGAGACCGTACTCAGGCTGTGTGTGTGGACCAGATTTCACATCAGGAAGTGACTGTACTCAGGCTGTGTGTGTGGGCCAGGTTTCACATCAGGAAGAGACCGTACTCAGGCTGTGTGTGTGGACCAGGTTTCACATCAGGAAGTGACCGTACTCAGGCTGTGTGTGTGGACCAGGTTTCACACCAGGAAGAGACCGTACTCAGGCTGTGTGTGTGGCCCAGGTTTCACATCAGGAAGAGACCGTACTCAGGCTGTGTGTGTGGACCAGGCTTCACGTCAGGAAGTGACCGTACTCAGGCTGTGTGTGTGGACCAGGCTTCACACCAGGAAGAGACCGTACTCAGGCTGTGAGTGTGGACCAGGCTTCACATCAGGAAGAGACCGTACTCAGGCTGTGTGTGTGGACCAGGCTTCACATCAGGAAGAGACCGTACTCAGGCTGTGTGTGTGGACCAGGTTTCACATCAGGAAGAGACTGTACTCAGGCTGTGTGTGTGGACCAGATTTCACATCAGGAAGTGACCGGACTCAGGCTGTGTGTGTGGACCAGGCTTCACACCAGGAAGAGACCGTACTCAGGCTGTGTGTGTGGACCAGGTTTCACATCAGGAAGAGACCGTGCTCAGGCTGTGTGTGTGGGCCAGGTTTCACATCAGGAAGTGACCGTACTCAGGCTGTGTGTGTGGGCCAGACTTCACATCAGGAAGTGACCGTACTCAGGCTGTGTGTGTGGACCAGGCTTCACATCAGGAAGAAACTGCACTCAGGCTGTGTGTAGACGAGGCTTCAACTCATCGTCCAACCTGGACAGACATAAGAACACCAGAACACCGGCATCACGGAGAAACAGTGGAAATGTGGGGACTGTGGGAAGGGTTTCAATTATTCATCTGAAATGGAAACTCATCGATGCAGTCACACTGGGGAGAGGTCATTCACCTGCTCTGTTTGATGGAAGGGATTCACTCAGTCATCCCGCCTCTACACACCATCCCGTACCAGCCTTCCTGAACAGGCGCCGGAATGTGGCGACTAGGGTCTTTTCACAGTAACTTTATTTCAAGCCTACTTGTGATAATAAGTGATTTTCATTTCATTTCATGTTCACACAGGTGAGAGGCCATTCACCTGTCTGGATTGTGGGAAGGGATTTAATGCTTTATCAAACCTCCGCACCCACCGTCAGGTCCACTCTGATCAGAGACCATTTAAATGTGCTGACTGTCAGAAGAGCTTTAAAAGTAAAAAGGATTTACTGATACATCATCGCTCTTACACAGGGGAGAGGCCATTCACCTGCTCCTTGTGTGGGAAGAGATTCACTTGTTCCTCCCACCTTCTGATTCACCAATTATTTCACACTGATTAGAGACCATTTAATTGTTCTGACTGTGAGAAAACCTTTAAGCAAATGGGATCTTCTGAAACACCAACACACTCACACTGGGGAGAGGCTATTCACCTGCTCGATCTGTGGGAAGGGAGTCACTCGGTTAGCTCACCTTCTGACACACTATCGAGTTCACACTGGGGAGAGGCCATTCATCTTCTGTGTGTGTGGACAGGAATTCATTGCTTCTTCCAGTCTTCTGATATGCCAACTTGTTCACACTGATCAGAGACCATTTAAATGTTCGCACTGTGAGAAGGGATTTAAAAGTTAACAATCTGCTGAAACGCCAGTGAGTTCACACTGGGGACAGGCCATTCAACTGTCCCGTGTGTGGAAAGGCATTTGCTCAGTCAAACAACCTGCTCAGACACCAGCAAGTTCACAGGCGGCATCCTGGTTTGGATTCTGCTGTTATTGCTGCTGTTAACCACATGCAGGACTAAAATTTATTTGGATGCCTATTTCATGTGGGGTTCCACAGTTCTGTGGTACAAATCAATGATTTTGAGTTAAATGTAGGGGCTATGATGAAGAAGTTGGTGGAAGATACAGAAGTTATTCATGTGTTTGACAATGCGTGGGTTTCCTCCTGGTGCTCCGGTTTCCGCTTAGAAAGACGTGCTTGTTAAAGGTGACATTCTGGTTTCTCCCTCAGTTACCCGAACAGGCGCTGCAGTGTGGCAGCGTTAATGTCAGCCTACTTGTGACACTAAAAGATTATTATTATGCAGAATAAATCCGACGACAGCAGGAAGATATCAATTGCCTGGGTCAGATGGACAGAAAAATGGCAAACAGAATTCAACTGGAGCAGTGTGACATCAAGAATTTGGAGGGTAACAAGAGAAGGGAATGAAGAATAAATGGGATGATGTTGAGAATTATACAGGAACAGTGACCTTGGATTCAAAAACCATAGATTCCTGAAGATGGCTGGACAGGTAGATCAGGTGGTCAAGAAGGCATTTGGGACACTTTTCTTTCTTGTCTGAGGCCCAGATGTTGTCACTGGTTTTCCAAATTTGCAGTGTCTCTTTTTAAAAATATTTTTCGTAAGGTATTTGAAATTTTTAATGATAATAACAATAACAATGACAAAAACATGGTACAATAAACATTACCACCCCCAACCCAATCGTCACACACCCCAACCATAAAACAACAATCCGCGCCCCCCCCCCCCCCTTGGAATACTGTTTCTGCTGACATTTTAATTTTCCCCGAGAAAGTCGACGAACGGCGGTCACCTCCGGGTGAACCCGACCATTGACCCTCCTAAGGCTAACTTTATCTTCTCGAGACATAAACCCAGCCATGTCACTAACCCAGGTCTCCACACTCTGGAGCTTCAAGTCCCTCCACATTAGCAAGATCCGTCTCCGGGCTACCAGGGAGGCAAAGGCCAAGACGTCAGCCTCTTTCGCCCCCTGAACCCCCGGCTCTTCCGACACTCCAAAGATCGCTACCTCAGGATGCAGCACCACCTTTGGTTTTAGCAAAACCCTGCCAAAACCCTCCAAGCTTCGGGCATGCCCAAAACATGTGGACATGATTTGCTGGGCTTCTCGCGCACCTTGCACACCTATCCTCTACCCCGAAAAACTTGCTCATCTGGGCCACCGGCATGTGTGCCCGGTGGACTACCTTAAATTGTATCAGGCTAAGCCTGGCACATGATGAGGAACTATTAACCCAGCTTAGGGCGTCTGCCCATAGCCCCGCCTCTATCCCTTCTCCTAGCTCGTCCTGCCACTTGCCCTTAAGCTCCTTCACTGGAATTTCCTCTGTCTCCGAAAGCTCCTGGTAAATATCTGCTACCTTCCCCTCTCCTACCAGGTACTGGAGACTACTCTATCCTGTATCCCCCGTGGTGGCAGCAGCGGAAAGGCCGGAACCTGTTTTCTCAGGAAGATTCGCACCTGCAAATACCTAAACCCGTTCCCTGCTGGCAATTCAAATTTATGCTCCAAGGCTTTCAAGCTGGGAAAGCTCCCGTCTATAAATAGATCCCCCATCCTTCTAATTCCTGCCCTTTGCCATCTCCAGAACCCACCATCCAGCCTACCCGGTACAAACCGACGATTATTATAAATTGGGGTCCAAACCGATGCTCCCTCCATTCTCTTATATCTCCTCCATTGCCCACAGATTCTCAGAGTCGCCACTACCACCGGACTTGTGGAGTATCGGGCCGGCGAGAACGGAAGAGGTGCCGTTATCAGTGATCCCAAACTTGTGTCTTTGCATGACGCCACCTCCATCCGCTCCCACACAAACCCCTCCCCCCCGCTACCCACTTCCTGATCATGGCTATATTAGCCGCCCAGTAGTAATTGTAGAAGTTTGGCAGCGCCAACCCACCCTCCCCCCGACTGCGCTCCAGCAACACTTTCTTCACTCGTGGGGTTTTACCCGCCCACACAAAGCCTGAAATAACCTTATTCACCCGCTTGAAAAAGGCCTCAGGGATGCTGATGGGGAGGCACTGAAAGACAAACAGAAATCTGGGGAGGACCATTTTCACGGTCTGTACCCACTCCGCCAGGGATAGCGGGAGCATGTCCCATCTCTTAAAGCCCTCTTCCATTTTCTCTACCAGCCGGGATAGGTTTAACTTGTGCAGTGTCTCCCATTCCCGGGCCACCTGGATTCCCAGATACCAAAAGCTCTACACTACCATTCTAAGCGGCAGCTCTCCCAGTCTCTTCTGTCCTCTTGCCTGGATCGTGAACATCTCACCTTTTCCCATGTTCAACTTATACCCCGAAAAATTGCCAAATTCCCCCAGGATTTGCATTACTTCACCCAACCCCTCCAATGGGTCTGAAATATGCAAGAGCAGGTCATCTGCGTAAAGCGAGACCCGGTGCTCCACCCCCCCCCCCCCTCCCTCGAACCTGCCATTTCCAGTTCCTAGAGGCTCGTAATGCCATGGCCAATGGCTCTATGGCCAGAGCAAACAGTAACAAGGAGAGGGGGCACCCTTGCCTCGTCCCTCGGTGTAGTTCAAAATACCCCGACCTGAGCCGGTTCGTAAGCACACTCGCTACTGGTGCCTGATAGAGCAACCGCACCCAGTCAATAAAGCCCTCACCAAACCCAAACCTTCCCAGCGCCTCCCACAGATAATTCCACTCTACCCGATCAAAAGCCTTCTCCGCGGGCTTCCTGTGGCGGCGATGAAGGAGTAAGTCGCACATTTGGTGGCTCCCGCTCGGGTCGGACTTTTGGACCTTTTTCCCTGACTTTTTACCGGACTTGATTTGAAAAATTGATGACAGAGGCAATTGTGAACTGAATTCCCACATCGGTGCATGGAGAGGAGGACTAGAAGTACTCATAAGTGCAGAAACAGAAAGACAGAGAAGACTTGGGCTGAAGCGGCACTGGGAGTAAGCATGGCAGATGACTGGACCTCTGGTTTGTCGACCCAGCGGTCAACGGAGCAGTTGATGCAAGCTTTCCAGGAGGGCTTCGCCAAGCAGAAGTAAGACTGCTTGGAACCAATTAAAGAGGCAATTTCGCGGCTGGAACTTAGATTGGATGCCCAAGATCGGGTGATTCAGAAAGTAGAGAAGGAGCTGGTAGGCCAGGAGGAACATCAAACAGCGGTGGAGTTGGATTGGATTGGATTGGATTTGTTTATTGTCACGTGTACTGAGGTACAGTGAAAAGTATTTTTCTGCGAGCAGCTCAACAGATCATTAAGTACATGAGAAGAAAAGGGAATAAAAGAAAATACATAATAGGGCAACACAACATATACAATGTAACTACATAAGCACTGGCATTGGATGAAGCATACAGGGTGTAGTGTTGATGAAGCCAGTCCATAAGAGGGTCATTTAGGAGTCTGGTGACAGTGGGGAAGAAGCTGTTTTTGAGTCTGTTTGTGCGTGTTCTCAGACTTCTGTATCTCCTGCCCGATGGAAGAAGTTGGAAGAGTGAGTAAGCCGGGTGGGAGGGATCTTTGATTATACTGCCCGCTTTCCCCAGGCAACGGGAGGTGTAGATGGAGTCAATGGATGGGAGGCAGGTACGTGTGATGGACTGGGCGGTGTTCACGACTCTCTGAAGTTTCTTGCGGTCCTGGGCTGAGCAGTTGCCATACCAGGCTGTGATGCAAAATGATAGGATGCTTCCTATGGTGCATCTGTAAAAGTTGGTAAGAGTCAATGTGGACATGCCAAATTTCCTTAGTTTCCTGAGGAAGTATAGGCGCTGTTGTGCTTTCTTGGTGGTAGCGTCGACATGGGTGGACCAGGACAGATTTTTGGAGATGTGGAATTTGAAACTGCTAACCATCTCCACCTCGGCCCCGTTGATGCTGACAGGGGTGTGTACAGTACTTTGCTTCCTGAAGTCAATTACCAGCTCTTTAGTTTCGCTGGCATTGAGGGAGAGATTGTTGTCACTACACCACTCCACTAGGTTCTCTATCTCCCTCCTGTATTCAGACTCATCGTTATTCGAGATCCGGCCCACTATGGTCATATCGTCAGCAAACTTGTAGATGGAGTTGGAACCAAGTTTTGCCACGCAGTCGTGTGTGTACAGGGAGTAGAGTAGGGGGCTAAGTACGCAGCCTTGCGGGGCGCCGGTGTTGTGGACTATTGTGGAGGAGGTGTTGTTGTTCATTCTTACTGATTATGGTCTGTTAGTCAGAAAATCGAGGATCCAGTTGCAGAGTGGGGAGCCAAGTCCTAGGTTTTGGAGCTTTGATATGAGCTTGGCTGGGATTATGGTGTTGAAGGCGGAGCTGCAGTCAATAAATAGGAGTCTAATGTAGGATTCCTTGTTTTCGAGATGCTCTAGGGATGAGTGTAGGGCCAGGGAAATGGTGTCTGATGTGGACCGGTTGGAGGTGGGGATGTTAAGAGACCAGCAGAAAACGCTCCTGGAGAAGGTGGAGGACCTAGAGAATAGATCCCGCTGGCAGAGCTTGAGGATCGTTGGGCTCCCGGAGGGATCTGAAGGAGCGGGCGCTGGGGCATATATAGCGGCCATGTTCGAGAAGCTGCTGGGGGATGGGCATTCCCACGACCCTTGGAGGTGGACAGGGTTCACAGAGCGCTTGCGAGGAAGCCGCGAATGGGAGACCCCCCTGAGGGCAATGGTGGTGAGATTCCACAGATATCTGAATAAGGAGCACGTTTTACAGTGGGCCAAGCAGGCATGGTGCTGCAAATGGGACAACAGTATCCTGCGGATCTATCAAGACCTGAGTGCGGAGGTAGCCAGGAGAAGAGAGAGGTTTAACCAGATCAGGAGAAGAGAGGTGTTTAACCAGATCAGGCGACCCTTTTCAAGAAAAAGGTGAAGTTCGGACTGTTGTTCCTGGCCAGCCTCTGGGTCACATACGAGGAACAACATTTCTATTTCGAGTCGCCTGAGGAAGCGCTGGACTTTGCAAAAAGGAAAGGACTGGTGTTGGACTGAGAACTTTGAATCTTGCTGTTGCGTTTATGTTTTTCAAAAGAAGTTTCTTGTTTCTCGCTTTTTTGGTCATTATTTGTAATGCCTGCTGTATGGATCTGTGGTCAGCTGCAGAGCTGAGTGACGTAAAGTTTGCATTTGCACTGTTGGGGATGGAGGTGTGTTTGTACAGATGCTGGATCTTTTGCTTGATCTTATGTTCTGTTGGAGTCCAACCTGGGTTTTTTTAAATCTCTGTTGTACAATTGTGTTGGGATTGCCTTCCAGTTGAATATGTATGTATGAGCAGAGGGGGGGGACGGGGGGGGGGACCAATAGGTGGGTGATTGTCTGGCACCAGGGGCGAGAGCCACCAAGCTAGCTGGGCGGACTAGCTTATGGAAGCGTAGTTGGGGGGGGGGGGGGTGAACAGATGTTAGGCTTATCAAAGGGGTTGATTTATTTTGTGCTGTTACTGGGGGGGAGGGGGAAAAAATGTTCTGCTGATGAGGGAGGGACTGTTACTGAGGGACAGAGAGGGGGTCAGGGGCTGAGGCTGCCTGGGGTCGGGCCGGTGGATGTGTGGGGCGCGGGTTGGCGACTGGTCCAAGAGAATGGATGGCTGATCGGCGAAGGGGGTCGATGAGCCCACCAACTAGACTGACTACCTGGAATGTAAGAGGGCTCAATGGGCCGGTCAAGAGAGCACGCGAGGTCCCAGGTTCGATCCCGGCCGTGGGTCACTGTCCGTGTGGAGTTTGCACATTCTCCCCGTGTTTGTGTGGGTTTCGCCCCACAACCCAAAGATGTGCAGGTTAGGTGGATTGGCCACGCTAAATTGCCCCTTAATTGGAAAAAATTAATTGGGTACTCTAAATTTATTTTTAAAAAGGGGCACGCGTGTTCGTGCATATGAGAGGACTGAAGGCAGGCGTGGTAATGCTGCAGGAGACACACCTTAGAGTAGCTGACCAGATTAGGTTAAGGAAACGTTGGGCCGGACAGGTTTTTCACTCGGGGCTGTTCTCAAAGACCAATTGAGTGGTGTTTGAGGCGGGAAGAATAGTTTCAGATGGGGGAGGCCAGTACTGGGACGATGTGGAGTTTATAAAGAGGATGCTGAGGAAGATACCGGACCTGGATTCGCATAAGCTGGTCATGGGAGGGGACTTCAGTACAGTTATTGACCCTGGTTTAGACCGGTCAAGCTCAAAAACAGGCAGGGTGCCAGCAATGGCTAAGGAGCTACAAGTGTTCATGGAGAAGATGGCGCGCGCGGGGGGGGGGGGGGGGGGGGGGGGGGGGTTGGACCCATGGAGATTTGGGCAGCCAAGAGTAAAGGAGTTCTCCTTCTACTCATACGTGCATAAGGTGTACTCCCAGATCGATTTCCTCATTCTGAGCAGGGCTTTACTGACGGGGGTGGTAGACACAGGGTGCTCGGCGATTACAATCTCAGTCCATGCCCCGCACTGGGTTGACCTACAGGTTAGTAAAGACAGTAACCAGCGCCCACACTGGAGGTTAGACATGGGGCTCTTAGCGGACGAGGTGTGTGGGCGGTTGAGGAAATGTATTCAGAATTACCTGGAGGTCAATGACATGGGGGAAATTTCAGCAGCGGTGGTCTGGGAGTCATTGAAGGCGGTGGTTAGAGGGGAGCTGATCTCGATACGGGCCCACAGGGAGAAAGTAGACAGGACAGAGACGGACCGACTATAAAGGAGATACTACAGGTCGACAGGAGGTATGCGGAGACCCCAGAGGCAGGGCTTCTAAGGGAACGGCAGAGGCTACAGGCAGAGTTGGCTTGCTAACCACAGGGAGGGCGGTGGAGCAGCTGAGAAAGGTGAGGGGGGGCGATCTATGAGCACGGAGAGGACAGCAGAATGCTTGCACAGCAGCTTAGGAGGAAGGTAGCCAGGGAGATAGGGAAAGTAAAGGATTGGGCCTAAACCTGGTGGGAGATTCAGCAGGGTTGAACAAGGCGTTTAAGGATTTTTATCGTAGGCTGCACGGGTCGGGACCCCCACCGGGGCCAGAGGGGATGAGGCATTTCCTAGGGGGCTGAATTTCCCGAAGGTGGACGGGGAGCTGGTAGAAGGGCTGGGGGCTTCGATCGAAGAGATAGGGTCTGAAGGCCATGCAGACGGGTTCCCAGCGGAGTTCATGAAAAAGTTGTCTGGGATTTTGGGGCCGCTGTTGGTGAGGACATTCAATGAGGCAAGGGAGGGAGGGGTGCTTCCCCCGACGATGTCACAGGCCACGATCTCACTGATTCTGAAGTGGGATAAGGATCCAGAGCTGTGTGGGTCATACAGGCCGATATCCCTGTTGAATGTGGACGCCAAACTGCTGGCCAAAATTTTCTCCTCTAGGATTGAAGATTGTGTTCCGGGGTTTGTTAAGGGAAGGCACCACGGCACCACTTGGGGCAGCACGGTAGCCTTGTGGATAGCACAATTGCTTCACAGCTCCAGGGTCCCAGGTTCGATTCCAGCTTGGGTCACTGTCTGTGCGGAGTCTGCACATCCTCCCCGTGTGTGCGTGGGTTTCCTCCGGGTGCTCCGGTTTCCTCCCACAGTCCAAAGGTGTGCAGGTTAGGTGGATTGGCCATGATAAATTGCCCTTAGTGTCCAAAATTGCCCTTCGTGTTGGATGGGGTTACTAGGTTATGGGGATCGGGTGGCGGTGTTGACCTTGGGTAGGGTGCTCTTTCCAAGAGCCGGTGCAGACACGATGGGCCGAATGGCCTCCTTCTGCACTGTAAATTCTAGGATAATCTATGAAGGCAATTGGTGTCCAATGTAAGAAGGTTGCTAATTGCGATTGTGATGCCCCCAGAAGGTAGGGAGGTGGAGGTAGTGGTCGCAATGGATGCAGAAAAAACTTTTGATCGAGTAGAATGGGAATATTGTGGGAGGTGCTGGGACGGTTCGGATATGGACGGGGCATTATTGACTGGGTCAGGTTTCCATTTCAGGCTCCTGTGGCGAGCGTACGGACGAATAGGACGACATCGGACTATTTTAGGCTACACCGGGAGACGAGGCAGGGGTGTCCCCTCTCCCCACTGTTATTCGCGCCAGCTATAGAGCCGCTGGCAATTGCGCTGAGAGCCTCAAGGGGCTGGAAGGGGTTGATCCGGGGGGGGGGGGGGGGGGGGGGGGGAGTGGAACACAGAGTCTCACTTTATGCAGACGACCTGCTTCTCTATGTGTCAGACCCAGTGGGGGTTATGGAAGAAATCATGAGGATTCTAGGGGAATTTGGCCGGTTCTCAAGGTACAAACTAAATATGGGGAAAAGCGAGATGTTTGCGATCCAGGCAAGGGGACAGGAGAGGCGATTGGGGAAGTTTTAGGTATCTAGGCATCCAAGTGGCGCGGGAATGGGAACAGTTACACAAACTTAATCTCGCCCGTCTGGTGTACCAAACAAAGGACGGTTTTCGGAGGTGGGACGTGCTCCCGCTGTCACTAGCTGGGAGGGTACAGACGGTGAAGATGACGGTCCTTCCGAGATTCCTGTTTGTGTTCCAGTGTCTCCCCATCTTTATTCCGCGCTCCTTCTACAAACGGGTTAACAAAGTTACCACCGGCTTTGTATGGGGCTGGTTTAGCACACTGGGCTAAATCACTGGCTTTTAAAGCAAACCAAGGCAGGCTAGCAGCACGGTTCAATTCCCATACCAGCCTCCCCGAACGGGCGCCGGAATGTGGCAACTAGGGGTTTTTCACAGTAACTTCATTTGAAGCCGCCTTGTGACACTAAGCAATTTTCATTTCATTTCGTATGGGCGGGCAAGACACCGTGAGTAAAAAAGGGGATGATTGAGCGGAGCCGGGGAGGGCAGGTGCTGCCAAACTTCAGGAACTATTATTGGGCGGCGAATATAGCCATGATCAGGAGGTGGGTGGTGGTGGGGGAGGGTCGGCATGGCGCGTATGGAGGCACCAGTTTGGGGGCACTGATAACGCACCTCTGCCGCTCCCGCCGGCACGGCACTCCACCAGCCCTGTGGTGGTGGCAGCCCTGAGAGTCTGGGCACAGTGGAGGAGGCATGTGGGAGCGGAGGGTGCATCGGGTCTGGGCCCCAATCTGTAATAACCGCCGGTTTGCCTCGGGAAAGATGGACCTGGGGTTTCGGAGATGGCTGAGAGCAGGAATTGAGATGATGGGGGATATGTTTACAGAGGGGAACTTTCCTAGCTTGAGGGAGCTGGAGGAGAAATTTGGATTGGCGAGGGGAAACAAATAAAGGTATCTGCAGGTGCGGGACTTCCTGCCTAGGCAGGTCTCAACCTTCCCGCTCCTACCACCAAAGGGGATTCAGGACAAGGTAGTTTCCAGAGTGAGGGTGGGAGAAGTGAAGGTCTCCAACATCTATAAGGAGCTCATGGGGGTCAGAGAACATGCAGACCGAGGAGCTGAAGCGCAAATGGGAGGAGGAGTTAGGAGGAGAGATAGAGGATGGTCTCTGGGCGGATGTATTGAGTAGAGTCAATGCGACCACAACATGTGCCAGGCTCAGCCTGAGACAGTACAAGGTCGTTCACCGTGCTCAAATGACAGTGGCCCGAATGAGCAAGTTCTTTGGTGTAGAAGACAGGTGTGCAAGGTGTGCGGGGGGTGGGGGCAGCGAACCATGTCCATATGTTCTGGACATGCCCAAAGCTCAGGGGATTCTGGCAGGAGTTTGCAGACGTCATGTCCAAAGCATTGAAAACAAGGATGGTGATGGGTCCAGAGGTGACGATTTTAGGGGTGTCGGAAGATCCGGGAATCCAGGAGGAGAAAGAGGCAGATGTTCTGGCCTTTGCTTACCTGGTAGCCCGGAGACGGATACTATTAGCTTGGAGGGACTCAAAGCCCCCGAAATTGGAGACCTGGCTATCGGACATGGCGAGCTTTCTCTGTCTGGAGAAAATCAAGTTTGCCTTGAGAGGGTCACTGTTAGGGTTCGCCCGGAGGTGGCAACCGTTCATTGACTTCTTTGCAGAAAATTAATCGTCAGCAGAAGGGGAAGTGGGGGGAGGGGGGGGGAAAAAGAGTTAGTTTAGTTTAGAGTAGGGGGTTAATACAGGTGGGACCTGCAAGGGGGTAACAGACTTTATTTTGCACTATGTTTATAGACTTATGTATATTGTTTATTTTGGCGTTGTTGTAAAACCAAAAAATACCTCAATAAAATGTTTATTAAATAAAAAGTCTAAATCATTCATATATAACACACAAAGCATGGAATCTTGTCCTGAACAATCCAGAAATCCACTGGAAAGTCTTCCAGTCATTCCCCTTTGCTTCCTGCTGCTCCAGCTGATGACATTTCCAGCGTAATGGAAGTCCCCTGGTTTTCCCACATGGAACTGGATGTGCATTAGTTATTTCATCATTAACTGACTTAAGTAAATAAACATAAGATTCAAACAAATAGGGCCGTACAGTAACGCAGCAGTTAGCACTGCGGCCTCACGGCGTTGAAGTCCCAGGTTCGATCCCGGCTCTGGGTCACTCTCCGTGTGAAGTTTGCACATTCTCCCCGTGTTTGCGTGCGTTTCGTCCCCACACCCAAAGATGCGCAGGCTAGGTGGATTGGCCACGCTAAACTGTTCCTGAATTGGAAAAAATAAATTGGGTACTCTAAATTTATATCAAAAAAGAATAAAACAAATAAAGATTCATCATGTCCTCACCAATCAGTTTTTTCCATTATCCTGAAGTAACCTTATTTTTATAGGGAGTTAAGTGAAGTGTGTTCCTAACCCCTCGTTATCTAAATTTCCATTCACCATTTTTCTGTCCACCTGACCCAGTCCATGGCTTTCTCCCTCATCGTCTAAAACACATCAGCAACTTTTGTATAATCTTGGTGCATACATTTAAGTCTAAATCATTGATATATACCGGAAAACTGTAGAGCCCCACTGGAAACAGATGTCCAGGCATCATTCCGTCCTGAATGTGACTAACAGCAGCAACAACAGCTGAATCCGAACCCTGCTGTTGCCCAGTGAACTTGCTGATGTCTGTGCAGGTTGTTTGACTGAGTGAATCTCCTCCCACACACGGAGCAGTTAAACAGCCTCTCCCCAGTACCGCTCCCACGTGTGGGCCACACGGTAGCACAGTGGTCCGCACTGTTGCTTCACAGCTCCAGGTTCCCAGGTTTGATTCCCGGCTTGGGTCACTGTCTGCGCATTGCCCCAGTGTCTGCGTGGGTTTCCTCCGGGTGCTCCGGTTTCCCCCCACTGTCCAAAGATATATGGATTTGCCATGCTAAATTGCCCTTGAAGTTTCCAAAAAGGTGAGGTAGGGTTATGGGTTAGGTTGGAGGTATGGGCTTAAGTCGGGTGCTCTTTCCAAGGGCTGGTGCACTCGATGGGCCGAATGGCCTCCTTCTGCACTGTAAATTCTATGATTCTGTTTCAGTGTGAACTCGCTGGTGTTTCAGCAGATTCGGTTTACTTTTAAATCTTTTTTTCGTCGGAACATTTAAAAGATTTCTGATCAGTGTGAACAAGTTGGTGTCTATTCAGGTTGGATGACTGAGTGAATTTCTTGTCACACACGGGGCAAGTGTACGGTCTCTGCCCAGTGTGAACTCGCTGGTGTTGCAGAAGGTTGGATGAACATTTGAATCCCTGCCAACACATGGAGCACATGAATGGCCTCTCCCCAGTGTGAGTGCGTTGATGTAACAGTAAATCCTTTCTGCTTTTAAAGTTCTTCTCACAGTCAGCACATTTAAAAGGTCTCTGATCAGTATGAACAAGTTGGTGTCTCAGGAGGATTGATGACTGAGTGAATCCCTTGCCACACACGGAGCAGGTGAATGGCCTCTCCCCAGAGTGAGTGCGTTGGTGCAACAGTAAATTATTTCTGCTTTTAAAGCTCTTCTCACAGTCAGCACATTTAAACGGTCTCTGGTCAGTATGAACATGCTGGTGTGCGATGAGGTTGGATGATTTAGAAAATCCCTTCCGACACACGGAGCAGGTGAATGGTCTTTCCCCAGTGTGAATACGTCGGTGAGTTTCCAATTCAGATGGGTAATTGAATCCCATCCCACAGTCCCCACATTTCCACGGTTTCTCCATGGTTATTGATAGGTTATCTGGTGTAGGTGGGATGAAGATTTGAGGTCACTATCAGATCAGCCATGATGTTATTAAATGGTGGAACGTGGTCACGGGGCTGAATGTCCTATTGCTGCTTCTTGATTCCTCTGGCTCGAATTTCCTTATGTTTCTCCAACTTGGATCATCAGTTGAAGCCAGAGTACAGTTTCTCCTTGATGTAAATGGTGCAATTTAATTTCATGCTGTGTGAATGGTTAAAGCTCAGTTCCAGCTAACTGTGGAAAATTACTTCGATGTCTGTGTCTCGGTGCTTTCCCAATCACAGTGATTTTTGACATTTTTTCCGAAAGACAAAACAGACAAACATTTCTCCTTCCACGTTGAAAGGGCGGTCCTGATGAGTCAAGTGACTGTCAGATCTCAACATGATGTTTGCATCTGCAAATATTCTGTAAAATGAAATTACATTGAATTACTGTGAATATATAAGACACAAACAGTCCATTCTGTCACAGATTCTATCAATACTCGGCACACATCTTCGGTTCCATTTTCTCTCATGTGCTTGTCCAGTTTCCTTTTGGAAACATCTCAGCACTTTCCTCAGCTCATTTCCATGGTAATGTGTTGCACATTCTAAACCTGTGATAAATAAATGTGTCCGTATTGCCCTCTTGGATTTATTCGTAACTATCTTGTATTTCTGACTTGTTGTTTATTGATGGTTCCTGATTTTGGACTCTCTCACATCGCCCCTCTCCAAACTATTGATAATTTAAAAGATTTATAGAAGGTCACTGCTTAATTTGTTGTTGTCGCTACAAAAAGGTCCCACTCTATTTAATCTTTCCTGAGAGCTGTAATCTCTCATGTTTCAAAAGCCATCACTGTCAGTCCAGGATAGAAATTCTGAACAGGCAATTCTAGTTTCTCTGGAACGTTTTTTCCTTTCTTGTTCCCCCAAAGCTGTCAATCCCAGTCCCACGCACTCTCCCTCCTCCCTGGGCTGAAATCCAAACCCATCTCACCATCTGCACCATTTCTTTCCTCCACTCCCAGTTTTCTCCCTCCCTCTCCTCTGCCTGGGTTCAGTTCTCCAGCTCCTGTCTGCAGACTGACAATAAAACCAATGGGTCCTATTGGGGGGTTGGGGCCTCCAGCGGGTGTTTGTGAATCACCCATTGAATGGGGACTGATTAACGGCAGGTTCGGACCAATAGGAAGAGGGGGGGGGAACCTCCAACCAATCAGAGTGAATGAGAGGCGGAACAAAGCCGGGGCTCTCGCTCCCTCCGCATGCGCCCTGCCGCACAACAGCCGGGCCTGTCTCGGGGAAAAGCCTGAGCAGTGTTCGCCGGTTCAGCTGCTGTATCCGAGCTTCGTATTCGGGGTTGGGGCCCACACGGAGTGTTTATGAAGCTTCCCGACCCATCCGCCGCCTCCATCCCTCCCTCATGACTCACTCGGCTGAATTTGACCTGATGAGGGTTTCCACCCGACCGCCTGAATCATCCTCTGTACTGCGCATGCTCCAACTCACGATGGCGATTGGGGACAGCCCGCCCCTTATTCATTCCGATTGGTTGGAGGAGCAGCTACTCCGCTTGGTCCTCCACTCCCCCTATTGGTCCAGAGCAGCCGTCAATCATTAACCGGTCATTGGGAGCTGGAGCAAGCGCAGTGCCAATGCTGGACTCGACCAGGAGGTTTCACTGAAAGAGGTGAGTTTTAAAGAGAGTCTTAAAGGACGAAAGGGAGCTAGAGAGAGGGAATTCAGTGCTTGGGGCCGAGGGAACTTAAAACCATGGCGGACTAATTATAATCGGGGGTGTACAAGAGTCCAGAATAGAGCTGTACAGATATCTCCGGGGGGGGGGGGGGGGGGAATCGACAGGTTCGATTCCGGCTTGGGTCACTGTCTGTGCGGAGTCTGCACATCCTCCCCGTGTGTGCGTGGGTTTCCTCCGGGTGCTCCGGTTTCCTCCCACAGTCCAAAGATGTGCAGGTTAGGTGGATTGGCCGTGATAAATTGCCCTTAGTGTCCAATATTGCCCTTAGTGTTGGGTGGGGTTGCTGGATTGTGGGGATAGGGTGGAGGTGTTGACCTTGGGTAGGGTGCTCTTTCCAGGAGCCGGTGCAGACTCGATGGGCCGAATGGCCTCCTTCTGCACTGTAAATTCTATGATAATCTATGAGAATGTGAGAGAGCAGCCAGGTGTGTAGTGGAATAGTTGAAGCAGGAGGTGAGGATGACATGACCAAGGTTTAGCACCAGACGCACAGACATAGGAGAGAAGCCGGATAATGTAACGCAAGTGGAAACAGTCTTGGTGATGGCACAGATATGAGGTCAGAAGCTCATATTGGGATCAAATATGAAACCAAGGTTGCAAAGAGACGAGGTAAGTCTGAAACTGTTGCCAGGGAGAGGTCAGTATGTCAGGATTGGAGCAGGGACCGAACAGTGGATTCAGTCTTCTATTTGATTGAAGTTATTTAGTCAGCAGGAAGAGAACCAGAATGAGCCCTGAGTCTGATGTCCAGTATAAATTAGTTCGAGAGGGAGAGGAAGAACGAAGGAAACCGGGAAGATTTGGAGAAACGACCATCGTGATTGCTCATCAAATCTGTCAGTTCTGGACACAAGGTTCACATATGTTATTCTGCGTGCTCAGTCAGGGTGATTCAGATTAATGTCTGTCACAAGTCATGGATGAAGTGACTTATAAAGCATATTCTTACCTCTAATTATATAACTTTGGAAAGATACGGAAATAATGATCTAATACTTCATTTAGATTTCAGCCCGGGGAGAGGGTGTGTGGGAGGGGGATTTGCAGCTTTGGGGAAAGAGGGGAAAGAAAGAAAAGAAAGGTTCCCCAGCAACTGGAATTGTCTGTTCTGAATTTCTATCTTGTACTGATCGTGTGACCTTTGTAAACTCCTTTTCCAGGGCATTAGGAGAGGATTTTCAGACAGGAAACACAAACCAAATATCACATTACGATCTGACAGTGTCACTCAATTGATCTGGACCTGAATATCCTCAGACTATGAATGTGGAATGAAAAATGTTTGCTCTGTCTGTGGGAAAATATTTCAAACATCAGTGTGACTGGAAAAGCACAGAGACACACACAACACACACCCGAGTGAGAGTGTTCCAGTGAACTGACTGGAAAGAGCTTTAACCAGTTACAGCCTGAAAAAACATCACACCATTCACAGCGGGAAGAAGCAGAATATACTGTGCAGCAGCCCATTCGGCCCATCGAGGCTGCACCGACCCACTTAAGCCCTCACTTCCACCCTATCCCCGTAACCCAATAACCCCTCCTAAACCTTTTGGTCACCTAAGGGTAACTTATCATGGCCAGTCCACCTAACCTGCACATCTTTGGACTGTGGGAGGAAACCGGAGCGCCCAGAGGAAACCCACGCGGAAAGGGGGAGAACGTACAGACTCCGCACAGACAGTGACCCAGCGGGGAATCTAATCTGAGACCCTGGCGTTGTGAAGCCACAGTGCTATCTACTTGTGCTTCCATGTGTTCTGTGTGAGGACGAAACTTCACTTGATTGTGTAAAGAGAGGCACAAAGACAATGACTCCATGGAGATACCATAGAAACGTGGAGATTGTGGAAGCTGGATGTTCAGCAGTTTAGTGAGAATCGGGTCAAAGGAGCAAAGGGTAAGTCTCACAGACAAGATGATCTCTGAGAGGGCATGATGGCAGATAACAGAAAAAGAGGGGAAAGATGTGAGTTCAGAACTTGGAAAAGAAACGACTTTCGAGGCAGATTTACTGAGTGGTTTAGTGGAGGACCAGCAGAATCAGCTGATCGGATTGTTTCAATTGATGGGATTTTCCAGCCCTTCCTGCTGGCTGGACCTTCCAGACCTGCCAGAGGCCACCCCCTCGCGGCGGTTCCCACGGCGGGATGGGTGAACCACACAAATAGACCATAGACTTTGACAGGACCAGAATATCCCGCCGGCAGCCAAGGCGAGTTTCCTCCCCCACCGGAAAGCAAGTCACGGGAGAACCGGAAAACCCTTTGAGTGACAAAGAAGCTCCATGAGCTCCTCACATTTGTTGGGGGTGAGGATGGAGGAGACAGGGGAGGGAGAACAAAGGTTCGAGATATTAAAAAGACAACACACCGTATTTAACACTAGGCTGGTTTTATTAGAATTTTATGCAGAATATTAATTCCTATAACTGGGCTGGTGTTTATTATCAACAGGAGAGACTCCAATGAATCATCTTCAGTCCTTCATGTGATTTAAATTTTTATTTTTTATTTTTTTTAAAAAGAGTACCCAATTCTACTTTTGTTTCCAATTAAGGGGCAACTTAGTGTGGCCAATCCACCTACCCTCCACATCTTTGGGTTGTGGGCGTGAGGTCCACGCAGACTCGAGGAGAATGTGCAAACCCACACGGGGCCAGGATCGAACCCGGGTCCTCAGCACCATGAGGCAGCAGTGCTAATCACTGCGCCACTATGCCACCCAAAATCCAATCACTGTAATCACTGTGACCTCGCCTGTGTCTCAACAGATTGGATGACTGAGTGAATCCCTTCCCACACTTGGAGCAGGAGAACGGCTTCTCCCCTGTGTGTATGGGTTGATGTGCCAGCCAGCAGGTTGGATGAATGATTCAATCCCTTCCCACCCTCCGATCAGGTGAGTGGCCTCTCCCCAGTGTGAATTCTCTGGTGTTGGGTGAATTGAGCTAATTTCCTGAACCCAGTCCCACAGTGGGAGCATCTGAACGGTCTCTCCTCCATGTGAACACGTTGATGGGTCTCCAGTACTTTTAGATCACTTTCCGCAGTCCAAGCATTTAAATGATCTCGTCACTCGTCAGAGTGAACCCATTGATGGGATGTCAGTTCCGCAGAACTTTTAAAGCACTTCTCACAGATCAGGCATTTAAAAGGTCTCTCCTCAGTGTGAACCCGTTGGTGTTTCAGCAGGTGGGATGACTTGAGTGAATCCTTTCCCACACACAGAGCAGGTAAATGGTTTCTCCCCAGTGTGAACTCGCTGATGTGCCATCAAGTGGGATAACCGAGTGAATCTCTTCCCACACACAGAGCAAGTGAACGGCCTCTTACCTGTGTGACCACTTTGGTGTCCTAACAGATTGGACAACAGAGTGAATCTTCTCCCACACTGTGAGCGGCCTCTCCCCATTGTAAACTCTCTGATGTCTCAGCAGGCTGGATGACTGAGTAAATCCCTTCCCACACTGAGGGCAGGTGAATGATCTCTCCCCGGTGTGACTGCGTCGATTGATTTCCAGGTCAAATGGGCAACTAAATGCCTTCCCACAGTCCTAACATTTCCATGGATTATCCCCAGTGTGTCTACGCTTGTGTCTCGAAAGGCCCAAAGATCGACTGACGACTCGACCACACACACAACACATATATGGTTTCTCCTCGCTGTGACAAGTGCTTTTTCCTTCCATGTTCAAAATCTGATGATATTCAAGTTATGATATACTGTATGACTCTGTCAGATCCTTCTGTCATGTTTGGTTTGTGTTTCCCAACTGCAAACCCTGTGAAATTGATTTAAAACGGTAACAAAGTGAGTGAAAGAGAACCCACAAACACACAAAGGCAGGTTGTGAAATTAAGCTGAATGATTTTGCTAATTTGTGAGGCCAGCACTGGGGAAAAGTGACCATGAAAATTGCTGGATTGTCATTAAAAACCCAATTGGTGCCAGGGTCCAGGATGTCTCCGAATGGGTAGAGGGCATCCTGAAGGGGGAGGGCAAACAGGCAGAGGTCGTTGTACATATTGGTACTAACGACATAGGCAGGAAGGGGCATGAGGTCCTGCAGCAGGAGTTCAGGGAGCTAGGCAGAAAGTTAAAAGACAGGACCTCTAGGGTTGTAATCTCGGGATTACTCCCTGTGCCACGTGCCAGTGAGGCTAGAAATAGGAAGATAGAGCAGCTAAACACGTGGCTTAACAGCTTGTGGAGGAGGGAGGGTTTCCGTTATCTGGACCACTGGGAGCTCTTCCGGGACAGGTGTGACCTATATAAGGACGGGTTGCATCTAAACTGGAGAGGCATAAATATCCTGGCCGCGAGGTTTGCTAGTGTCACACGGGAGGGTTTAAACTAGTATGGCAGGGGGGTGGGCATGGGAGCAATAGGTCAGAAGGTGAGAGCATTGAGGGAGAACTAGGGAATAGGGACAGTGTGGCTCTGAGGCAGAGCAGACAGGGAGAAGTTGCTGAACACAGCGGGTCTGGTGGCCTGAAGTGCATATGTTTTAATGCAAGAGTATTACGGGTAAGGCAGATGAACTTAGAGCTTGGATTAGTACTTGGAACTATGATGCTGTTGCCATTACAGAGACCTGGTTGAGGGAAGGACAGGATTGGCAGCTAAACGTTCCAGGATTTAGATGTTTCAGGTGGGATAGAGGGAGATGTAAAAGGGGTGGCGGAGTTGCGCTACTGGTTAGGGAGAATATCACAGCTGTACTACGGGAGGACACCTCAGAGGGCAGTGAGGCTATATGGGTAGAGATCAGGAATAAGAAGGGTGCAGTCACAATGTTGGGGGTTTACTACAGGCCTCCCAACAGCCAGCGGGAGATAGGTAGACAGATTTTGGAAAAGAGTAAAAACAACAGGGTTGTGGTGATGGGAGACTTCAACTTCCCCAATATTGACTGGGACTCACTTAGTGCCAGGGGCTTAGAGGGGGCAGAGTTTGTAAGGAGCATCCAGGAGGGCTTCTTAAAACAATATGTAGACACTCCAACTAGGGAAGGGGCGGTACTGGACCTGGTATTGGGGAATGAGCCCGGCGAGGTGGTAGAAGGTTCAGTAGGGAAGCATTTCGTGAACAGTGACCACAATTCAGTAAGTTTTAAAGTGCTGGTGGACAAGGATAAGAGTGGTCCTAGGATGAATGTGCTAAATTGGGGGAAGGCTAATTATAACAATATTAGGTGCGAACTGAAGAACCTAGATTGGGAGCGGATGTTTGAGGGCAAATCAACATCTGACATGTGGGAGGCTTTCAAGTGTCAGTTGAAAGGAATTCAGGACCGGCATGTTCCTGTGGGGAAGAAGGGTAAATATGGCAATTTTCGGGAACCTTGGATAACGAGAGATATTGTAGGCCTCGTCAAAAAGAAAAAGGAGGCATTTGTCAGGGCTAAAAGGCTGGGAACAGACGAAGCCTGTGTGGAATATAAGGAAAGCAGGAAGGAACTTAAGCAAGGAGTCAGGAGGGTTAGAAGGGGTCACGATAAGTCATTGGCAAATAGGGTTAAGGAAAATCCCAAGGCTTTTTACACGTACATAAAAAGCCAGAGGGTAGCCAGGGAAAGTGTTGGCCCACTGAAGGATAGGCAAGGGAATATATGTGTGGAGCCAGAGGAAATGGGCGAGGTACTAAATGAATACTTTGCATCAGTATTCACCAAAGAGAAGAAATTGGTAGATGTTGAGTCTGGAGAAGGGTGTGTAGATAGCCTGGGTCACATTGAGATCCAAAAAGACGAGGTGTTGGGCGTCTTAAAAAATATTAAGGTAAATAAGTCCCCAGGGCCTGATGGGATC
Organism: Scyliorhinus torazame; assembly: GCF_047496885.1. Classification (NCBI taxonomy): domain Eukaryota; kingdom Metazoa; phylum Chordata; class Chondrichthyes; order Carcharhiniformes; family Scyliorhinidae; genus Scyliorhinus; species Scyliorhinus torazame. The sequence continues at coordinate 112,608,759 of NC_092711.1, forward strand.
TATCCCAGAATACTGAAGGAGGCTGGAGAGGAAATTGCTGAGGCCTTGACAGAAATCTTTGGATCCTCACTGTCTTCAGGTGATGTCCCGGAGGACTGGAGAATAGCCAATGTTGTTCCTCTGTTTAAGAAGGGTAGCAAGGATAATCCAGGGAACTACAGGCCGGTGAGCCTTACTTCAGTGGTAGGGAAATTACTGGAGAGAATTCTTCGAGACAGGATCTACTCCCATTTGGAAGCAAGTGGACGTATTAGTGAGAGGCAGCATGGTTTTGTGAAGGGGAGGTCGTGTCTCACTAACTTGATAGAGTTTTTAGAGGAGGTCACAAAGATGATTGATGCAGGTAGGGCAGTGGATGTTGTCTATATGGACTTCAGTAAGACCTTTGACAAGGTCTTTCATGGTAGACTAGTACAAAAGGTGAAGTCACACGGGATCAGGGGTGAGCTGGCAAGGTGGATACAGAACTGGCTAGGTCATAGAAGGCAGAGAGTAGCAATGGAAGGATGCTTTTCTAATTGGAGGGCTGTGACCAGTGGTGTTCCGCAGGGATCAGTGCTGGGACTTTTGCTGTTCGTAGTATATATAAATGATTTGGAGGAAAATGTAATTGGTCTGGTTAGTAAGTTTGCAGACGACACAAAAGTTGGTGGAATTGCGGATAGTGATGAGGACTGTCAGAGGATACAGCAGGATTTAGATTGTTTGGAGAGATGGCAGATGGAGTTTAATTCGGACAAATGTGAGGTAATGCATTTTGGAAGGTCTAATGCAGGTAGGGAATATACAGTGAATGGTAGAACCCTCAAGAGTATTGAAAGTCAGAGAGATCTAGGTGTACAGGTCCACAGGTCACTGACAGGGGCAACACAGGTGGAGAAGGTAGTCAAGAAGGCATACGGCATGCTTGCCTTCATTGGCCGGAGCATTGAGTATAAGAATTGGCAAGTCATGTTGCAGCTGTATAGAACCTTAGTTAGGCCACACTTGGAGTATCGTGTTTAATTCTGGTCGCCACACTACCAGAAGGATGTGGAGGCTTTCAAGAGGGTGCAGAAGAGATTTACCAGAATGTTGCCTGGTATGGAGGGCATTAGCTATGAGGAGCGGTTGAATAAACTCGATTTGTTCTCACTGGAACGACGGAGGTTGAGGGGCGACCTGATAGAGGTCTACAAAATTATGAGGGGCATAGACAGAGTGGATAGTAAGAGGCTTTTCCCCAGGGTAGAGGGGTCAATTACTAGGGGGCATAGGTTTAAGGTGAGAGGGGCAAGGTTTAGAGTAGATGTATGAGGCAAGTTTTTTTACACAGAGGGTAGTGGGTGCCTGGAACTCGCTACCGGAGGAGGTGGTGGAAGCAGGGACGATAGTGACATTTAAGGGGCATCTTGACAAATACATGAATAGGATGGGAATAGAGGGATACGGACCCAGGAAGTGTAGATGATTGTAGTTTAGTCGGGCAGCATGGTCGGCACGGGCTTGGAGGGCCTGTTCCTGTGCTGTACATTTCTTTGTTCTTTGTAATGTCCTTCAGGGAAGGTATCCTGCCTCCCAATCTCTAGGCCTACACAGACCTGGACCTCTACTTGAGGAGAGAACAAGATAGGGTGAGGAGAAGAGGAGTAGTGGGAGAGCTAAGGTTGTAGCTGCAGGGGGCACAGGTGGTGGGAGAATGAGAAGGATTTTACCTTTCTTAAACTCATCGAGAACTTTCACAGAATCTCCCACACCCTCAAACTCTCCCACCTAGAAGGAGCAGGATCACACGTAAACATGAAAGCCATCACCTCCAAGTATCCGTCCAAGTCACACACCATCCTGACTTGTCTGACATCCAGTGCTGGACAAACAGAAGTTTAATATATTGAAAAGACTGAAGCCATTGCCTTCAGTCCTTGCCAATCCCTAGCCACTGATTCCATTTCTCTCCATGGTAACTATCTGAGGCTCAAAATGATTGTTCATACCGTGGTACTATATTTCACCCCAAGGTGAGTTTGCAACTGCATGTCCTAAATGGCCCCTCTCTGTGATGCAATCATTCTATCATTGCACTGAAGGAAAGGGTCCGTTCTCTGCCACCAACACCTAACCCATACAGGCCGTTTCTTAATTGGCCCATCTCTGTTCCTCGATTAGTTTCGTATGAAACTCCTGAAAAAATATTGCAGTTGCTGGAAATGTGAACTAAGAAGAGAAAATGCTGGAAAAACACAGCAGGTTAGGCAGTATCTGCGGAGCGAGAAACAGAGTTAATGTTGAAGGGTGTGCAGAATTAATTACGTGGAATAGAAGTGGTACAGAATTTGTATGTTAATATAAACTCAGAATTGGAAGGGAAATGATATCTAGTGCAAAAAATGTAATTCCTGACCATGGGAAGATCAAGCTGGTAAATCAGCAGCACATTGATGGGCAGCAATGGAAACCTAATTTAGAAACAGTTGGCAGAAACACAGTTAAATACCAGTAAGAAGTCTTACAACACCAGGTTAAAGTCCAACAGGTTTGTTTCGAATCACTAGCTTTCGGAGCACTGCTCCTTCCTCAGGTGAATGAAGAGGTAGGTTCCAGAAACATTTATATAGGCAAAGTCAAAGATGTGAGACGATACAGCACCCACCAGGTAGGCGGTACATACTCGTGTGACTCAGCCAACATTGTCTACCTCATACGCTGCAGGAAAGGATGTCCCGAAGCGTGGTACATTGGCGAGACCATGCCGACGCTGCGACAATCGCCAGGCAGGAATGTTCCCTTCCAGTCGGGGAACACTTCAGCAGTCGAGGGCATTCAGCCTCTGATCTTCGGGAAAGCGTTCTCCAAGGCGGCCTTCAGGACGTGTGACGACGCAGAATCGCCGAGCAGAAACTTATAGCCAAGTTCCGCACACAGGAGTACGGCCTCAACCAGTCCTTGGATTCATGTCGCATTACATTCCCCACCATCTGGCCTGGGCTTGTGAAATCCTACCAACTGTCCTGGCTTGAGACAATTCACACCTCTCTCTGGCTCTGTAAATTTTAATTACCTGCAAATGCTCGTATTCAAAGTATCATCTTGCACCTTTGTCTGTATAAATGTTTCCAGAACCTACCTCTTCATTCACCTGAGGAAGGTGCTGCGCTCCAAAAGCTAGTGATTTGAAACAAACCTGTTTGACTTTAACCTGGTGTGCAAGACTTCTTACTGAGCTCACCCCAGTCCAATGCCGGCATCTCCACATCATAGTTAAATTCCAAAAAATGGTTGGAATAAATCTACTATTAGAGACAGAGGAAGTTAGACAATGGCAGAGAGGTGAATGGGAATCAAATAATCAAATAGGAAGCAGACTTAATGAGGTGAATGTCCTAATTGTAATTCTAATCTTACGTTTTTTGTTCACCGGCCGGCTGTGCATTCGCCCCACCGCACATTGTCCATCCCTAACTCAGGTCTGTTAGGTCGGAGCTGCTGTGTGCAGAGTGAGATGAAAATCAAGGCTCCGCGATTTTCTCTCCTGGTCACTGGGACCCTGAAGCCCCGCCCCTCTATCTGCAGAACAAGACAGTGCCGCATGCGCACTGCTCCTGCGGAAACATGATGTTTTTAAACCTGGGACTATTCTCAGGAAAAAAAGCCTCCGAGCTACAAACTCCGAACCTGCGAAGTCATATTTGAGCTTGAGGCCTACACCGGATGTTTATGAAGCCTCCCCACCCGGCTCCATTCCTCCCTCCCGCACTCACCCGCCTCTGAGCAAGGTGACACTGCGCATGTTCCGGAGAGTTCGGCACTGCGCCTGCGCACTGACCTCTCGCAGAGTGAATAGGGCACATTCATACCCGCAGGGAATGCTGGGTAACAGTAGCGCCATCGAAGTATCCAAACAGAAGGAATCTAATTTTGTCACGCAATTAAAATTAATTAATAAACTCAACAGATAAACTATTGCCAGTATCGGCGCAAATTAAGGGGTTATTCCTGGTGTGATCGAGTAGATGATTGATGTAGCATCCTCTCTGTTACAGGCAGTGGAGATTTGAAATGAAATGAAAATCGCTTATTGTCACAAGTAGGCTTCAATGAAGTTACTGTGAAAAGCCTCTAGTCGCCACATTCCGGCGGCTGTCCGGGGAGGCTGGTACAGGAATTGAACCGTGCTGCTAGCCTGCATGGTCTGCTGTAAAAGCCAGCGATTTAGCCCAGTGTGCTAAACCAGCCCCTTATCATAGAATTTACAGTGCAGAAGGCGGCCATTCGGCCCATCGAGTCTGCATCGGCTCTTGGAAAGAGCAGCCGACCCAAGCCCACACCTCCACCCTATCCCCATAACCCAGTAACCCCACCCAACACTAAGGGCAATTTTGGACACTAAGTGCAATTTAGCATGGCCAATCCACCTAGCCTGCACATCTTTGGACTGTGGGAGGAAACCAGAGCACCCGGAGGAAACCCATGCATCCATAGGGAGAACGTGCAAACTCCACACAGCCAGTGATCCAAGCCAGGAATCGAACCTGGGACCCTGGAGCTGTGAAGCAATTGTGCTTGCCACTGTGCTACTGTGCTGCCTATCTCAACACCTCCAAAGAAAACCACTCAACCCGTTACACACTGTTTAATGGGAGATAAAGTAATGTTTGAAAAATTGCTAAAAGTGGCTGATGAATCGACTGGTAAGTCTCAATCACTTTGGTGCAATTGGTCAGCTATTAAGAGAAAGCTTGATGGTTTGCGACCATCCAGAGCGAAGCTCTCATTATTTTTCTCCCTGTCAGTATTCATTGTCACAGTTCCAGGTTATCAATGGGCACTTAAACTTCATGAAATCCCCAAAATAATGAGAACTAATGATGTCCGGTGAGTTCCCACACTAATCGTACTGAATTAATATGTTTTTTAAAAAAATCAAAATGACAGACCATGTATTTAAACCCAACCCATTAGAAAGCTTGAATTAAAATTGGACACATTGCAGTGAATTGTTTAATGACCCCCTAATCTGGTCTGACATTTTGTGACATCATTATTCGATCAATTTTTCTGCCATGTGACTCTGTTTTTCAGATGAATTGTACTTCCACAAAGAAAGATGTGAAGCAGAATGAGACTGCAAGGTTTAACACTGTGGGCCGTTCAGCTCCGTGCACCGCATTGTTTCTGTAACAGTGAATACATTTCAAAAGTACTCCAGTGCCTTTCAAACACTTCAGGAGGTCCAGTGGTCATGAGAGGTTTTATAGAAATGCACATTTCTGCTAATTGTCCTCAAACTAGGATTACACTCGGTGTCCTCACCAAAATCATTGATAAAGATTGAGCCTTAATTTTGTGTAATAACCACGATGTGGACACCATTTTGAATACTCTGTGAAACTCCATATGCACAATTATTTGTTGTAAAACACAGCGAGTTGTTGTGATTTGCAATGCACTGTCTAAAAATAGTTCTGGAATTTAATTGGACTGTAACTTCCAAAAGGGAATTTGGTGCATTCTGAAAAAAAAAGAAAAGTCGAACTACAGGATTAAATGGTCGTTGTGCAAAGCTGGCAAGACAAAATGGGCCAAATAGACTCCTCTGTGCTCTCAGAGCCTTGTGTAAATGTAAAGGGAGTGGTAACAACCTGGAACCTACTGCCTATGAGGGTGGGATATGCAGAGATGAGGGAAGTATTTCAGTAGGAAATTGGACAGGCACTGAGAGAAATAAACCAGAGGGATTGGAGGATAGAACGGGGCAATGGGCAGACTGGCTTGCTCCAGAGAACCAACATGGTCTCAAGGTTTCCTAAAGTGTTGGGCCCATATATAGGGTTCCATTCTGGAGGGATAGTATTGAAAAGCACAGGGGAAATGTTCAACTTGTTTAGAACCAGGGTTAGACTGCACCGGGAGCATTGTCGACATTGGTGATCTCCATTTCGAAAAAGGAAATAGAGGCACTGGATAAGGTGCAATAAAGATTAATAATATACAGAACTGAGAGCATTTAACACTCAGGAAAGGCTGGGGCTGCTTTTTTCTGGAAAAGAGGAGACTGATGGAAATCTTTAAGAATATGAAGGGGAGCAGCACGGTGGTGCAGTGGTTAGCCCTGCAGCCTCACGGCGCTGAGGTCCCAGGTTCGATCCCAGCTCTGGGTCACTGTCTGTGTGGAGTTTGCACATTCTCCCCATGTTTGCGTGGGTGTCGCCCCCACAGCAGAGTAGGTGGATTGGCCACGGTAAATTTCCTCTTAATTGGAATAAGTCAATTGAGTCATTAAAATTTTTTTTTTTTAATTATGAAGGGATTCAATTATCCAAAAGGAATTTCAACAGAAACCTCTGTACCCAGCATGTGGAACTCGCTACCACAGCGAGTGGTTGAGGTGAACAGCGTGAATCCATTGAACGGAAAGCTAGATACATACATAAGGGAAAGGAATAGAGGGAGATGCTGATGGGGGAGATGTAGAGGGGTGGGTGGAGGATCATAAATACTGACACAGACCATGGCTAACCTCAGCCGGTATGGGAATTTAACCTGTGCTGTTGGTGTCACTCAGCACGAACCAGCCATCCAGTCAACTGAGTTAACCGATCCCCTTGTAAATCTGTAATAATTCCTTGAATATTTGTGATTGCCTGTCTCGCACCATACGATTTAATGTCGTTTGTCAGTGCACCTCAGACAACTTGCCCCTCATTCCCTGATAGTTTTCTTCCGTGAGAAATAGCAAGATAAATTCAACATAAGAACCATGTAACCACCATAGCCCATCTTCATGGCAATGAGGCATGATTTGGGGGGTTTCCAAACAGAAATGGTAACGAAACATCTTCTAACATCCAAACAGCCTTTTACACTTTGATCATTGTGAAATGTGCAACCAGATATTCGCGAGAAGGCTGAGTGAGATTGATCCCAGTGGAGGCGAAGTCGTGAGACCGGCCAGTCCAGCAGAAACCCTCTGACCATCTCCATTGACCAACAGAATGAACAAAATGCAGTCCTGGATGTAATTGAGAACAGAAACAATAACAGCAGAATCCAATTCCTGTAATCAGTTGTGAACCTGTTGGTGTCTCAGAAATTGTGATGAATTACAAAATCCCTTCACACATTGACAGCAGGTGAATGGCCTCTCCCAGTATGAAGTCCCAGGTGTGAGATAATCGGGATTATGGAGACATGGCAGCAGGATGACCAGGGATGGGAACTGAATATATTCAGTGTTTCGGAAGGACAGACAAAAAGGAAAAGGCAGTGAAGTGGCAGTGCAGGTTAATAATAATAATCTTTATTCTTATCACAAGTAGGCTTACATTAACACCAGGTTGGTGTTGAGGATCGTCAGAAGATACAGCAGGACCTAGATAGGTTGGAGACTTGGGCAGAGAAATGGCAAATAGAGTTTAATCCGGACAAATGTGAGGTAATGCATTTTGGTAGGTCTAACGTAGAGGGGACATATTCCGTAAATGGGAAAACTCTTAGGAATATAGAAAGTCAGAGAGATCTGGGCGCACAGGTTCACAGATCTTTGAAGGTGGCAACACAAGCTTAGGAATGCTTGCCTTCCTTGGACGGGGGTATAAAAACTAGCAAGTCATGCTACAGTTCTATAGAACCTTGTTAAGGCCACACTTGGAATATTGCGCACAATTCTGGTCGCCACCCTACCAGAAGGATGTGCAGGCTTTGGAGAGGGTGAAGAGGAGGTTTACCAGGATGTTGCCTGGTCTTGACGGTGTTAGCTATGTGGAGAGACTGAATAGACTCGGACTGTTTTCATTAGAAAGACGGAGGTTGAGGGATGACCTGATAGAGTCCACAAGATTATAGAGTTGATGTGCAAGCACTCTTTCCCACGTTGGAGGGGTCAGTCATCAGGGTGCACAGGTTTAAGGTCCCTGGGGCAAAGTTTAGAGGAGATGTGCGAGGCAGGTTATTTTACGCAGAGGGTGGTGAGTGCCTGGAACACATTGCCAGGGGAGGTTATGGAAACAGATACATTAACGGCGTTCAAAAGGCATCTTGACAAACACGTGGATAGGATGGGTATAGAGGGATTCGGCACAAGGAAGTGCTGAGGGTTTTGGCAAAGATCTGTATCATGACCGGCACAGGCTTAGAGGGCCAATAAAGTATCTGTCAAACTTGAGCTTCAATATATTCAATGACCAAAGGGCATGTTCCTGCGCTGTATTGTTCTTCTTTGTTCGTTGAAATAGTTGAGGCCATTGCATTGTATGTTTTCAAGAATAATAATATTCTTTATTGTCACAAGTAGGCTTACATTGCAATGAAGTTACTGTGAAAAGCCCCAAGTCGCCACATTCCGGCGCCTGTTCGGGTACACGGAGGGAGAATTTAGAATGTCCAAATTACCTAACAGCACGTCTTTCGCGACTAGTGGGAGGAAACCGGAGCACCCGGGGGAAACCCACGCAGACGCAGGGAGAACGTGCAGACTCCAGACAGTGACCCAGCCGGGAATTGAACCGGAGACCCTGGCGCTGTAAAGCCACAGTGCTAACCACTGTGCTGCCCACACAGCAGAAGCAGTTAGATATAGCACTTACGGCGAAGGAGATCAAAGGATATGGAGGGGAAAGCGGGATTGGGCTATTGAGTTGGAGACAAGCCACGATCATCATGAATGGTGGAGCAGGCTCGAAGGGCCAAATTGCCTCTTCCTGCTCCTATTTTCTATGTAATCCCTTCCCACACTGAGAGCAGGTGAATGGCCTCTCCCAGTGTGAACTCGCTGGTGTGTCTGCAGACTGGATAACTGTGTGAATCCATTCCCACAGAGGGAGCAGATGAATGGTTCTCCCGAGTGTGAATCCGCTTATGTTTCCGCAAGGGGATGAAGCAATAAATCCCTTCCCTCACTGAAAGCAGGCGAATGGCCTCTCCTCAGTGTGAACTTGCTGGTGTCTCTCCAGGATGGAAAAATCACAGAATCCCTTCCCACACTGAGAGCAGATGAATGACGTCTCCCCAGTGTGAACTCGCTGATGTCTCCGCAGAGTGGATGAATCAATGAATCCCTTCTCACACTGAGAACAGGTGAATGGCTTCTCCCCAGTGTGAATTCGCTGGTGTGACTGCAGGGTGGATAACTGAGTGAATCCCTTCCCGCATTGAGAGCAGGAGAATGGCCTCTCCCCAGTGTGAATTCGCTGATGTCTCCGCAGGGTGAATGAAGTACAGAATCTCTGCCCACACCGAGAGCAAGTGAATGGCTTCTCCCCAGTGTGAACTCGTTGGTGTGACTGCAGGCTGGGTAACTGAGTGAATCCCTTCCCGCATTGAGAGCAGGTGAATGGCCTCTCCCCAGTGTGAACTCGCTGATGTTTCTGCAGGCTGGATGAATCAATGAACCCCTTCTCACACTGAGAGCAGATGAACGGCCTCTCCCCAGTGTGAACTCGCTGATGTGTCTGCAAGGTGGATGAATGACTGAATTCCTTTCCACATTGAGAGCAGGTGAATGGCCTCTCCCCAGTGTGAACTCGCTGGTGTCTCTGCAGACTTGATAACCGAGTGAATCCCTTCCCACACTGAGAGCAGGTGAATGGCCTCTCCCCAGTGTGAACCTCCAGCTGAGATGGGACTCTGTATCGCTTCCCAGAGTCACCACATTTCCACAGTTTCTCCATGTTTTGGGCCTCCTCGTGTCTCTCCAGATTGGACAATCAGTGGAAGTTTTGTCTACACACAGAACATGTGCACTGTCTCTCCTCACTCTGAATGGTGTGATGTTTTTTCAGGCTGTGTATCTGGTTGAAACTCTTTCCACAGTCAGTTCACTGGAACTCTCTCACTCGGGTGTGGGTCTCGGTGCTTTTCCAGTCACACTGATGTTTCCACAGTCAGTTCACTGGAACACTCTCACTCGGGTGTGGGTTGTGTGGGTCGCAGTGCTTTTCCAGTCACACTCACGTTTAAAATTCTTTGGAAGTTGACAGTTCGGACAAACATTTCTCCTTCTCGCCGATGATATTCAGATCAGAAGGAATCGAGTGAGTTTGTCACATCGAGACGTGATGTTTGAGATTTCTGTCTGTAATTCCTCCTCTTCCAATATCCTTTGAAAACAATTTACAAAATCATCATTGTTAATACAGGATAAAAATTCAGAACAGACAATTCTAGTTCCTGTGGAACATTATTTCCTCTCTCGTTCTCCAAAAGCTATAAATCTCCATCCCACACAATCTGCCTCCATTCTCACTCTGCTGTATCTAATATTCACCCTCCCAATTCTCCTGAAGGTGCTGATTCATGGTGATTGACAGATCCAAGCTCAGCTCATTGCTTCCTGACCAGGACACAGAGATTAGAATAGGAGCAAGAGTAGACCATTCAGCCCAGCGGCTCTGCTCAACTATTCATTGAGATCCATGGCCGATCTACCTCAGCACCATTTTCCCACACGATCCACATATCCCTCGATATCTTCAATATCTAGAAACCTGTCAATATTTGTCTTGAACATACCCGATGACTGAGGCTCCACATTCCTCTGGGTAGAGAATTCCAAAGCTTTCCCACATCCTCGAGTGAAGAAATTCCTCCTCATCTCTGCTTTCTCTCTATTTTCCGACCTGATCCCCATAACCCTTAACTCCATTGTTAATAAAATATCTGTCCAACTTGTGCTTCAATATATTCAATGACCCCCAGATACAACTGGTCCCTGTGGAAGAGAAATCCAAAGACTAACAACCCTCTGAGGGAAGAGATGACTGGAAATCTATAATGTCGCTGCAGTCTTATATTACAAGATGAGAAATAATAATACATTTACTTTATTACAAACTGTAAATAATATATCTAATCTGTACCATGTAACAACACTAGACATATCTCTGTTCATTATTAATTTAAAAAAAAAAAAATATTTTATTGAAAATTTTTGGTCAACCAACACAGTACATTGTGCATCCTTTACACAATATTATAACAACACAAATAACAATGACCTATTTTATAAACAGAAAATGAATAAATAATAAATAACAAAAATGAAAACTAACCCTAATTGGCAACTGCCTTATCACAAGTAACACTCTCCAAAAATATAATTTAACAGTCCAATATATAATTATCTGTAGCAACGACCTATACATATTATACAGTATATATATTAACAACCCTGAGAGTCCTTCTGGTTCCTCCTCCCCCCCCCCCCCCTCTCCCACCTCCCCCCCCCCCCCCCCCCCCCCCATCCCCACCCTGGGCTGCTGCTGCTGCCTTCTTTTTTCCATTCCATCTATCTTTCTGCGAGGTATTCGACGAACGGTTGCCACCGCCTGGTGAACCCTTGAGCCGACCCCCTTAGGACGAACTTAATCCGCTCTAGCTTTATAAACCCTGCCATGTTATTTATCCAGGTCTCCACCCCCGGGGGCTTGGCTTCTTTCCACATTAGCAATATCCTACGCCGGGCTACTAGGGACGCAAAGGCCAAAACATCGGCCTCTCTCGCCTCCTGCACTCCCGGCTCTTGTGCAACCCCAAATATAGCCAACCCCCAGCTTGGTTCGACCCGGACCCCTACTACTTTTGAAAGCACCTTTGTCACCCCCATCCAAAACCCCTGTAGTGCCGGGCATGACCAAAACATATGGGTATGATTCGCTGGGCTTCTCGAGCACCTCGCACACCTATCCTCAACCCCCAAAAATTTACTGAGCCGTGCTCCAGTCATATGCGCCCTGTATAATACCTTAAACTGAATCAGGCTTAGCCTGGCACACGAGGACGACGAGTTTACCCTGCTTAGGGCATCTGCCCACAGCCCCTCCTCGATCTCCTCCCCCAGCTCTTCTTCCCATTTCCCTTTTAGTTCATCTACCATAGTCTCCCCTTCGTCCCTCATTTCCCTATATATATCTGACACCTTACCATCCCCCACCCATGTCTTTGAGATCACTCTGTCCTGCACCTCTTGTGTCGGGAGCTGCGGGAATTCCCTCACCTGTTGCCTCACAAAAGCCCTCAGTTGCATATACCTGAATGCATTCCCTTGGGGCAACCCATATTTCTCGGTCAGCGCTCCCAGACTCGCAAACTTCCCATCCACAAACAGATCTTTCAGTTGCGTTATTCCTGCTCTTTGCCACATTCCATATCCCCCATCCATTCTCCCCGGGGCAAACCTATGGTTGTTTCTTATCGGGGACCCCCCCAAGGCTCCAGTCTTTCCCCTATGCCGTCTCCACTGTCCCCAAATCTTCAGTGTAGCCACCACCACCGGGCTTGTGGTGTAGTTCCTCGGTGAGAACGGCAATGGGGCTGTCACCATAGCCTGTAGGCTAGTCCCCCTACAGGACGCCCTCTCTAATCTCTTCCACGCCGCTCCCTCCTCCTCTCCCATCCACTTACTCACCATTGAAATATTAGCGGCCCAATAATACTCACTTAGGCTCGGTATTGCCAGCCCCCCCCTATCCCTGCTACGCTGTAAGAATCCCTTCCTCACCCTCGGGGTCTTCCCGGCCCACACAAAACCCATGATGCTCTTTTCGATCCTTTAAAAAAAAGCCTTCGTGATCACCACCGGGAGGCACTGAAACACAAAGAGGAATCTCGGGAGGACCACCATCTTAACCGCCTGCACCCTCCCTGCCAGTGACAGGGATACCATATCCCATCTCTTGAAATCCTTCTCCATTTGTTCCACCAACCGCGTTAAATTTAACCTATGCAATGCGCCCCAATTCTTGGCTATCTGGATCCCCAGGTAACAAAAGTCCCTTGTTACCTTCCTCAATGGTAGGTCCTCTATTTCTCTACTCTGCTCCCCTGGATGCACCACAAACAACTCACTTTTCCCCATGTTCAATTTATACCCTGAAAAATCCCCAAACTCCCAAGTATCCGCATTATTTCTGGCATCCCCTCCGCCGGGTCTGCCACATATAGTAACAAATCGTCCGCATACAAAGATACCCGGTGTTCTTCTCCTCCTCCTCTAAGTACTCCCCTCCACTTCTTGGAACCCCTCAACGCTATCGCCAGGGGCTCAATCGCCAGTGCAAACAATAATGGGGACAGAGGGCATCCCTGCCTTGTCCCTCTATGGAGCCGAAAATATGCAGATCCCCGTCCATTCGTGACCACCATTATTAATTTAATGTCCCCTGAAATGTCAGCCATCTCCTGGGGAACCCACCCCTTTAATTGTGAACATTAGGAAAGAGACCATCCTTTTTTAAAATAAATTTAGAATAACAAAGAACAAAGAAAAGTACAGCGCAGGAACAGGCCCTTCGGCCCTCTAAGCCTGCGCCGACCATGCTGACGGCCTAAACTAAAATCTTCGACACTTCCGGGGTCCGTATCCCTCTATTCCCATCCTATCATGTATTTGTCACGATGCCCCTTCAACGTCAATTATTTTTTTCCAATTCAGGGGCAATTTAGCGTGGCCAATCCACCTAGACATGGGGAGAATGTGCAGAGATGTGCAAAATCCCCATGGATCGTGACCCGGGGCTGGGATCGAACCCAGTCCTCGGTGCCGTGAGACAGCAGTGTTAACCGCTGCGCCACCATGCCACCAGTGAGCATCCTTTTAGTTAAGACAAATAAATGTGCCAACCTGTTAAGGAGATGTGTGGGAGGAGTTGGAAACACTTTGTGGAGCCGCAAATCTGCATGAATTTTATCCCCCAATTATAATATAATAATTTTTCTTGTCACAAGCTTACATTAACACTGCAATCAAGTTACTGTGAAAAGCCCCTAGTCGCCACATTCCGGCCCCTGTTCGGGTACACTGAGAGAGATTTCAAAATGTCCAATTCACAACAGAAATTCATCCCAAGCAGGAGGAAACGTGTTAAAGGGGAGGACAAGGCATCCATGGTTGACGAGGGAAGTCAAGGACAGCATAAAAGAAAAAGCATACAAATTGGCGAGTTTTAGTGGGAAACCAGAGGATTGGGAAGCCTTTAAAAGTGATCAGAGGACATCTATAAAAGCAATAAAGGAAGATGAAATATGAGTGCAAACCAGCTAGTAATAAGTGAAGATGTGAAGAGTTTTTTTCAATATATAAAAGGTAAGAGAGAGGCAAAAATAGACATTGGACCACTGGAAAATGTGGCTGGAGAAGTAATAATAGGAAACAAAGAATTGGCAGAGCAACTGAACAGTTACATTTCATCAGTCTTCACGGTGGAAGACACCAGTGGGATGCCAGAGATCCAGGAGAATCAGGGGGCCAAGGTGAGTGCAGCGGCCATCAATAAGGTGAAAGGTTCTGGGGAAACTGAAAGGTCTGAAGGTGGATAAACCACCTGGACCGGATGGACTACACCCCAGGGTTCTAAAAGAGATAGCTGAGAAAATTGTGGAGGCATTGGTGGTGATCTTTCAGAAATCACTGGAGGCAGGAAGGGTCCCAGAGGACTGGAAAGTGGCTAATGTAACACTGCTGTTTAAGAAGGGAGGGAGGGAAAAGATGGGAAGTTATGGGCCAGTTAGCCTGACTTCGGTCATTGGTAAGATTTTAGAGTCCGTTATTAAAGACGAGATCGCGGAGTACTTGGAAGTGCATGGTAAAGTAGGTCTGAGTCAGCACAGCTTTGTCAAAGGGAGGTCATGTCTGACAAATCTGTTAGAGTTCTTTGAGGAAGTAACAAGGAACTTAGACAAAGGACGTGATTTATTTAGATTTCCAGAAGGCCTTTGACAAGGTGCCGCAGAGGAGACTGTTAAATATGTTAAGAGTTCATGGTGTTAAGAGTAAGATAGAGGATTGGCTGACCGGCAGAAGGCAGAGAGTGGGGATAAAGGGGTCTTTTTCAGGATGACAGCCGGTGACTAGTGATGTACCTCAGGTGTCTGTGCTGGGATCACAACTTTTCACAATATACATGAATGATCTGGAAGAAGGTACTGAAGGCACTGTTGCTAAGTTTGCACATGATACAAAGATCTGTGGAGGGACAGGTAGTATTGAGGAAGCAAGAGGGCTGCAGAAGGACTTGGACAAGCTAGGAGAGTGGGCAATGAAGTGGCAAATGAAATAAAGAACAAAGAAAAGTACAGCACAGGAACAGGCCCTTCGGCCATCCAAGCCTGTGCCAAACATGCTGCCTGTCTAAACTAAAATCTTCTACACTTTCTGAGTCCGTATCCCTCTATTCCCATCCTATTCATGTATTTGAGTCGATTTCGGCGGCGTTAGAGCAGCTGGTTAGTCAGTTTCTGCGGGAGCATTGCGGAAGGAGGGTGCTGGGAGGTAAGTCAACCTTTAAAAGCACTTCTCTTTGCAGGGGCAGGCCAGTCGATTTCGGTGGCGTGAGAGCAGCTGGTTAGTCAGTTTCAGCGGGAGCATTGCGGAAGGAGGGTGCTGGGAGGTAAGTCAACCTTTAAAAGTACTTCTCTTTGCAGGGGCAGGCCAGTCGATTTCGGCGGCGTGAGAGCAGCTGGTTAGTCAGTTTCAGCGGGAGCATTGCGGAAGGAGGGTGCTGGGAGGTAAGTCAACCTTTAAAAGCACTTCTCTTTGCAGGGGCAGGCCAGTCGATTTCGGTGGCGTGAGAGCAGCTGGTTAGTCAGTTTCAGCGGGAGCATTGCGGAAGGAGGGTGCTGGGAGGTAAGTCAACCTTTAAAAGTACTTCTCTTTGCAGGGGCAGGCCAGTCGATTTCGGCGGCGTGAGAGCAGCTGGTTAGTCAGTTTCAGCGGGAGCATTGCGGAAGGAGGGTGCTGGGAGGTAAGTCAACCTTTAAAAGCACTTCTCTTTGCAGGGGCAGGCCAGTCGATTTCGGTGGCGTGAGAGCAGCTGGTTAGTCAGTTTCAGCGGGAGCATTGCGGAAGGAGGGTGCTGGGAGGTAAGTCAACCTTTAAAAGCACTTCTCTTTGCAGGGGCAGGCCAGTCGATTTCGGCGGCGTGAGAGCAGCTGGTTAGTCAGTTTCAGCGGGAGCATTGCGGAAGGAGGGTGCTGGGAGGTAAGTCAACCTTTAAAAGCACTTCTCTTTGCAGGGGCAGGCCAGTCGATTTCGGTGGCGTGAGAGCAGCTGGTTAGTCAGTTTCAGCGGGAGCATTGCGGAAGGAGGGTGCTGGGAGGTAAGTCAACCTTTAAAAGCACTTCTCTTTGCAGGGGCAGGCCAGTCGATTTCGGCGGCGTGAGAGCAGCTGGTTAGTCAGTTTCAGCGGGAGCATTGCGGAAGGAGGGTGCTGGGAGGTAAGTCAACCTTTAAAAGCACTTCTCTTTGCAGGGGCAGGCCAGTCGATTTCGGTGGCGTGAGAGCAGCTGGTTAGTCAGTTTCAGCGGGAGCATTGCGGAAGGAGGGTGCTGGGAGGTAAGTCAACCTTTAAAAGTACTTCTCTTTGCAGGGGCAGGCCAGTCGATTTCGGCGGCGTGAGAGCAGCTGGTTAGTCAGTTTCAGCGGGAGCATTGCGGAAGGAGGGTGCTGGGAGGTAAGTCAACCTTTAAAAGCACTTCTCTTTGCAGGGGCAGGCCAGTCGATTTCGGCGGCGTGAGAGCAGCTGGTTAGTCAGTTTCAGCGGGAGCATTGCGGAAGGAGGGTGCTGGGAGGTAAGTCAACCTTTAAAAGTACTTCTCTTTGCAGGGGCAGGCCAGTCGATTTCGGCGGCGTGAGAGCAGCTGGTTAGTCAGTTTCAGCGGGAGCATTGCGGAAGGAGGGTGCTGGGAGGTAAGTCAACCTTTAAAAGCACTTCTCTTTGCAGGGGCAGGCCAGTCGATTTCGGTGGCGTGAGAGCAGCTGGTTAGTCAGTTTCAGCGGGAGCATTGCGGAAGGAGGGTGCTGGGAGGTAAGTCAACCTTTAAAAGCACTTCTCTTTGCAGGGGCAGGCCAGTCGATTTCGGCGGCGTGAGAGCAGCTGGTTAGTCAGTTTCAGCGGGAGCATTGCGGAAGGAGGGTGCTGGGAGGTAAGTCAACCTTTAAAAGCACTTCTCTTTGCAGGGGCAGGCCAGTCGATTTCGGCGGCGTGAGAGCAGCTGGTGAGTGGTGAGTCAGTTTCAGCAGGAGCTGAGACTTTTTCTCTTTTCTTTAAATTAGTTTTTTAGGCGGGATCAGGAAGTCGACCCGCGGACGTCTGGGAAGACCCTCACCAATAAATTCTGGTGGAGAGGAAACCCGAGACACTACACGTGTAGTGTCTCCCACCCGCCCTCCTCCTCTAACCTAATAATAAAACCCATTGGTCTGAGGTAAGTACCATATTTTTATTATATTATTATTATTTTTTATAAAAATTTAATTTAGTTGTTAGCCAGATCTTGGTAGAAAGTTAGAGGAATGGCAGGGAAGGGAGTACAATGTTCCTCCTGCAGGATGTTTGAGGTGAGGGATGCAGTTAGTGTCCCTGCTGATTTTACCTGCAGGAAGTGCTGCCATCTCCAGCTCCTCCAAGACCGAGTTAGGGAACTGGAGCTGGAGTTGGAAGAACTTCGGATCATTCGGGAGGCAGAAGGGGTCATAGATAGCAGCTTCAGGGAATTAGTTACACCAAAGATTGGAGATAGGTGGGTAACTGTAAGAGGGACTGGGAAAAAACAGTCAGTGCAGGGATCCCCTGCGGTCGTTCCCCTGAGAAACAAGTATACCGCTTTGGATACTTGTGGGGGGGGGGACTTACCAGGGGTAAGCCATGGGGTACGGGCCTCTGGCACGGAGTCTGTCCCTGTTGCTCAGAAGGGAAGGGGGGAGAGGAGCAGAGCATTAGTAATTGGGGACTCTATAGTCAGGGGCACAGATAGGAGATTTTGTGGGAGCGTGAGAGACTCACGTTTGGTATGTTGCCTCCCAGGTGCAAGGGTACGTGATGTCTCGATCGTGTTTTCCGGGTCCTTAGGGGGGAGGGGGAGCAGCCCCAAGTCGTGGTCCACATTGGCACCAACGACATAGGTAGGAAAGGGGACAAGGATGTCAGGCAGGCTTTCAGGGAGCTAGGATGGAAGCTCAGAACTAGAACAAACAGAGTTGTTATCTCTGGGTTGTTGCCCGTGCCACGTGATAAGTGACATGAGGAATAGGGAGAGAGAGCATTTAAACACGTGGCTACAGGGATGGTGCAGGAGGGAGGGTTTCAGATTTTTGGATAACTGGGGCTCTTTCTGGGGAAGGTGGGACCTCTACAGACAGGATGGTCTACATCTGAACCTGAGGGGCACAAATATCCTGGGGGGGAGATTTGTTAGTGCTCTTTGGGGGGGTTTAAACTAATGCAGCAGGGGCATGGGAACCTGGATTGTAGTTTTAGGGTAAGGGAGAATGAGAGTATAGAGGTCAGGAGCACAGATTTGACGTCGCAGGAGGGGGCCAGCGTTCAGGTAGGTGGTTTGAAGTGTGTCTACTTCAATGCCAGGAGTATACGAAACAAGGTAGGGGAACTGGCAGCGTGGGTTGGTACCTGGGACTTCGATGTTGTGGCCATTTCGGAGACATGGATAGAGCAGGGACAGGAATGGATGTTGCAGGTTCCGGGGTTTAGGTGTTTTAGTAAGCTCAGAGAAGGAGGCAAAAGAGGGGCAGGTGTGGCGCTGCTAGTCAAGAGCAGTATTACGGTGGCGGAGAGGATGCTAGATGGGGACT
Organism: Scyliorhinus torazame; assembly: GCF_047496885.1. Lineage (NCBI taxonomy): Eukaryota > Metazoa > Chordata > Chondrichthyes > Carcharhiniformes > Scyliorhinidae > Scyliorhinus > Scyliorhinus torazame. The sequence continues at coordinate 112,627,318 of NC_092711.1, forward strand.
CTTCTTCCGAGGTAGTATTGGCTGAAGTTAGAAACAGGAAAGGAGAGGTCACCCTGTTGGGAGTTTTTTATAGGCCTCCTAATAGTTCTAGGGATGTAGAGGAAAGGATGGCGAAGATGATTCTGGATATGAGCGAAAGTAACAGGGTAGTTATTATGGGAGACTTTAACTTTCCAAATATTGAATGGAAAAGATATAGTTCGAGTACAATAGATGGGTCGTTTTTTGTACAGTGTGTGCAGGAGGGTTTCCTGAAACAATATGTTGACAGGCCAACAAGATGCAAGGCCACGTTGGATTTGGTTTTGGGTAATGAACCAGGCCAGGTGTTGGATTTGGAGGTAGGAGAGCACTTTGGGGACAGTGACCACAATTCGGTGACGTTTACGTTAATGATGGAAAGGGATAAGTATACACCGCAGGGCAAGAGTTATAGCTGGGGGAAGGGCAATTATGATGCCATTAGACGTGACTTGGGGGGGATAAGGTGGAGAAGTAGGCTGCAAGTGTTGGGCACACTGGATAAGTGGGGCTTGTTCAAGGATCAGCTACTGCGTGTTCTTGATAAGTATGTACCGGTCAGACAGGGAGGAAGGCGTCGAGCGAGGGAACCGTGGTTTACCAGGGAAGTGGAATCTCTTGTTAAGAGGAAGAAGGAGGCCTATGTGAAGATGAAGTGTGAAGTTTCGGTTGGGGCGATGGATAGTTACAAGGTAGCGAGGAAGGATCTAAAGAGAGAGCTAAGACGAGCAAGGAGGGGACATGAGAAGTATTTGGCAGGAAGGATCAAGGAAAACCCAAAAGCTTTCTATAGGTATGTCAGGAATAAGCGAATGACTAGGGAAAGAGTAGGACCAGTCAAGGACAGGGATGGGAAATTGTGTGTGGAGTCTGAAGAGATAGGCGAGATACTAAATGAATATTTTTCGTCAGTATTCACTCAGGAAAAAGATAATGTTGTGGAGGAGAATGCTGAGTCCCAGGCTAATAGAATAGATGGCATTGAGGTACGTAGGGAAGAGGTGTTGGCAATTCTGGACAGGCTGAAAATAGATAAGTCCCCGGGACCTGATGGGATTTATCCTAGGATTCTCTGGGAGGCCAGGGAAGAGATTTCTGGACCTTTGGCTTTGATTTTTATGTCATCATTGGCTACAGGAATAGTGCCAGAGGACTGGAGGACAGCAAATGTGGTCCCTTTGTTCAAAAAGGGGAGCAGAGACAACCCCGGCAACTATAGACCGGTGAGCCTCACGTCTGTAGTGGGTAAAGTCTTGGAGGGGATTATAAGGGACAAGATTTATAATCATCTAGATAGGAATGATATGATCAGGGATAGTCAGCATGGCTTTGTGAAGGGTAGGTCATGCCTCACAAACCTTATTGAGTTCTTTGAGAAGGTGACTGAACAGGTAGACGAGGGTAGAGCAGTTGATGTGGTGTATATGGATTTCAGCCAAGCGTTTGATAAGGTTCCCCACGGTAGGCTATTGCAAAAAATACGGAGGCTGGGGATTGAGGGTGATTTAGAGATGTGGATCAGAAATTGGCTAGCTGAAAGAAGACAGAGGGTGGTGGTTGATGGGAAATGTTCAGAATGGAGTACAGTCACAAGTGGAGTACCACAAGGATCTGTTCTGGGGCCGTTGCTGTTTGTCATTTTTATCAATGACCTAGAGGAAGGCACAGAAGGGTGGGTGAGTAAATTTGCAGATGATACTAAAGTCGGTGGTGTTGTCGATAGTGTGGAAGGATGTAGCAGGTTACAGAGGGATATAGATAAGCTGCAGAGCTGGGCTGAGAGGTGGCAAATGGAGTTTAATGTAGAGAAGTGTGAGGTGATTCACTTTGGAAGGAATAACAGGAATGCGGAATATTTGGCTAATGGTAAAGTTCTTGAAAGTGTGGCTGAGCAGAGGGATCTAGGTGTCCATGTACATAGATCCCTGAAAGTGGCCACCCAGGTTGATAGGGTTGTGAAGAAGGCCTATGGAGTGTTGGCCTTTATTGGTAGAGGGATTGAGTTCCGGAGTCGAGAGGTCATGTTGCAGCTGTACAGAACTCTGGTCCGGCCGCATTTGGAGTATTGCGTACAGTTCTGGTCACCGCATTATAGGAAGGACGTGGAGGCTTTGGAGCGGGTGCAGAGGAGATTTACCAGGATGTTGCCTGGTATGGAGGGAAAATCTTATGAGGAAAGGCTGACGGACTTGAGGTTGTTTTCGTTGGAGAGAAGAAGGTTAAGAGGAGACTTAATAGAGGCATACAAAATGATCAGGGGGTTGGATAGGGTGGACAGTGAGAGCCTTCTCCCGCGGATGGATATGGCTGGCACGAGGGGACATAACTTTAAACTGAGGGGTAATAGATATAGGACAGAGGTCAGAGGTAGGTTCTTTACGCAAAGAGTAGTGAGGCCGTGGAATGCCCTACCTGCTACAGTAGTGAACTCGCCAACATTGAGGGCATTTAAAAGTTTATTGGATAAACATATGGATGATAATGGCATAGTGTAGGTTAGATGGCTTTTGTTTCGGTGCAACATCGTGGGCCGAAGGGCCTGTACTGCGCTGTATTGTTCTATGTTCTATATGTTCTATGCCCCTTAAATGTCACTATCGTCCCTACTTCCACCACCTCCTCCGGCAGCGAGTTCCAGGCACCCACTACCCACTGTGTAAAAAAACTTGCCTCGTAGATCTCCTCTAAACCTTGCCCCTCGCACCTTAAACCAATGCCCCCGAGTAGTTGACCCTTCGACTCTGGGGAAAATCCACTCTGTCTATGCCCCTCATAATTTTGTAGATCACTATCTGGTCACCCCTCAACCTCCGTCGTTCCAGTGAGAACAAACCAAGTTTATTCAACCGCTCCTCATAGCTAATGCCCTCCATACCAGGCAACATCCTGGTAAATCTCTTCTGCACCCTCTCTAAAGCCTCCACATCCTTCTGGTAGTGTGGCGACCAGAATTGAACACTATACTCCAAGTGTGGCCTAACTAAGGTTCTATGCAGCTGCAACATGACCTGCCAATTCTTATACTCAATGCCCCGTCCAATGAAGTCAAGCATGCCTTATGCCTTCTTGACAACCTCCTCCACCTGTGTTGCCCGGTTCAGTGACCTGTGGACCTGTATACCTAGATCTCTCTGACTAACAATACTCTTGAGGGTTCTACCATTCACTGTATATTCCCTACCTGCATTATACCTTCCAAAATACATTACCTCACATTTGTCCGGATTAAACTCCATAAAATACAATAAATACAATGTGGAAAAGTGTGAGGTTGTGCACTTTGGAAGGAGGAATTTAGGCACAGACTATTTTCTAAGTGGGGAAATGCTTCGGAAATCAAAAGCACAAAAGGACTTGGGAATCCTAGTTCATGATTCTCTTAAGGTTAATGTGCAAGTTCATGCGGCAGTTAAGAAGGCAAATGCAATGTTAGCATTCATGTCAAGAGGGCTCGAATGCAAGACCAGGGATGTGCTTCAGAGGCTGTATAAGAACAAAGAACAAAGAAATGTACAGCACAGGAACAGGCCCTTCGGCCCTCCAAGCCCGTGCCGACCATACTGCCCGACTAAACTACAATCTTCTACACTTCCTGGGTCCGTATCCTTCTATTCCCATCCTATTCATATATTTGTCAAGATGCCCCTTAAATGTCCCTATCGTCCCTGCCTCCACTACCTCCTCCGGTAGTGAGTTCCAGGCACCCACTACCCTCTGCGTAAAAAACTTGCCTCGTACATCTACTCTAAACTTTGCCCCTCTCACCTTAAACCTATGCCCCCTAGTAATTGACCCCTCTACCCTGGGGAAAAGCCTCTGACTATCCACTCTGTCTATGCCCCTCATAATTTTGTATACCTCTATCAGGTCGCCCCTCAACCTCCTTCGTTCCAGTGAGAACAAACCGAGTTTATTCAATCGCTCCTCATAGCTTATGCCCTCCATACCAGGCAACATTCTGGTAAATCTCTTCTGCACCCTCTCTAAAGCCTCCATATCCTTCTGGTAGTGTGGCGACCAGAATTGAACACTATACTCCAAGTGTGGCCTAACTAAGGTTCTATACAGCTGCAACATGACTTGCCAATTCTTATACTCAATGCCCCGGCCAATGAAGGCAAGCATGCCGTATGCCTTCTTGACTACCTTCTCCACCTGTGTAGCCCCTTTCAGTGATCTGTGGACCTGTACTCCTAGATCTCTTTGACTTTCAATACTCTTGAGGGTTCTACCATTCACCGTATATTCCCTACCTGCATTAGCCCTTCCAAAATGCATTACCTCACATTTGTCCAGGTTAAACTCAATCTGCCATCTCTCCGCCCAAGTCTCCAGACAATCTAAATCCTGCTGTATCCTCAGACAGTCCTCATCGCTATCCGCAATTCCACCAACCTTTGTGTCGTCTGCAAACTTACTAATCAGACCAGTTACATTTTCCTCCAAATCATTTATATATACTACAAAGAGCAAAGGTCCCAGCACTGATCCCTGTGGAACACCACTGGTCACAGCCCTCCAATTAGAAAAGCATCCCTCCATTGCTACCCTCTGCCTTCTATGGCCTAGCCAGTTCTGTATCCACCTTGCCAGTTCACCCCTGATCCCGTGTGACTTCACCTTTTGTACTAGTCTACCATGAGGGACCTTGTCAAAGGCCTTACTGAAGTCCATATAGACAACATCTACTGCCCTACCTGCATCAATCATCTTAGTGACCTCCTCGAAAAACTCTATCAAGTTAGTGAGACACGACCTCCCCTTCACAAAACCGTGCTGCCTCTCACTAATACAAATGGCTCTGGTCAGACACCATTTGGAGTTTTGTGAGCAGTTTTGGGCCCCGTACCTAAGGAAGGATGTGCTGGTCTTGGAAAGGGTCTAGAGGAGGTTCACAAGAATGATCCCGAATGGTCTAATTCTGCTCCAATGTCTTTAGGTCTAATCCTGTAAAAGGAGTTTCCAAAATCCATCGCAGTCAGTCCTCCTCCTGCTCCCTGATCCAGGATGACCGCTCATGCCCCCCGCTGCACTGACCCTCGTTGTCATCAGCAGTCCCTCGATTTGAGGGTGATGTTGACTCAGGGTTGTGAGCTTCTGCCCCGGGTCTTCATGTGACTGAACAGAGCCGCAGAGCTTTGGACACATGGGACAGGATATCTCATAAGGCAGTGAAATCTGGAGAGCAGGATTTGCTTCCTTTTCTTCCCATCTCTGCCACCGCTTTGCATCATCAATAAGACATTGAGAGGGCAGCACGGTAGAGCAGTGGTAGCACTGCAGTCACACGGCGCCTAGGTCCCAGGTTCGATCCCGGCTCTGGGTCACTGTCCGTGTGGAGTTTGCACATTCTCCCGTGTTTGCGTGGGTTTCGCCCCCACAACCCAAAAGATGTGCAGATTAGGTGGATTGGACACACTAAATTGCCCCTTAATTGGAAAAAATGAATTGGGTACTCTAAATTTAAAAAAAAATTTTTTAATAAGACATTGGTACTCAAAGACTAATCCAGTTTGATGGACAAGTTGTCTCCAATCTGAACAATGGGGAACAAGCTCCTCCCACTCATTGAAACAAAGATGACAAACGCGCATGCGCCCTGATGCACATCCAATAAAGATGGCGGCCGTTAATCCGAGCCGAATATGAGGAGCTGCAGCTCCGCTCAGTGCAAACTGGGTCCCGTAAACTTTTCCGAGGTTTGCGATTGCAACAGCTTTACACAACGTTTCCGTCCACTCCCGCGATCTCTCACTCCCTCCATATTGATAAACGCCTCTTACCAATGTCAGATCTGAAGAAAACGTGTTTCTACATCGCCATTACCCACACTGCGCATGCTTCAATCACAACGGGCCCCGCCCCTTATTCTCTTCGTTGGAGGATCAGCCGCTGCCAGTGCTACGGTCCCGCCCCTCGCTTCCTATTGGTCGGGAGTCGCCGTCAATCACCCGGGCATTGTGACGGGTCAGTTGGTGAGAGCGGCCACAGGCTCAGGCTGACTCGCTGATTGCCCAATAATAACAGTGAGAGTCTCAGTGGGACAATCAGACAATAATAGCGGAGATGGGGCCCAGAGGAGAAACAGCAAAGGATTCACTCACTTTGAGAGTAACAAACAGAGTGTCTGTTCCAATAATAAAAGTGTGTGTGAGTGAACACATCTGTGTCTGCACAGATTTCCTGTTGGTGCTCTTGTTTCCGCCCACACAAAGATGTGCAGGTTAGGTGGACTGGTTGTGCTAAATTGTCCCTGGGAGGGGTTATGAGGATAGGGTGGGAGATTGGCCCAGGCAGTGTGATCTTTCAGAGGGACGGTGCAGACTCATGGGACGAATGGCCTCCTTCTGCACTGTAGCAATTAGTCATAGAGTGTCATAGAATTTACAGTGCAGAAGGAGGCCATTCAGCCCATCGAGTCTGCACCAGCTCTTTGAAAGAGCACCCTACCCAAGCCCATACCTCCACCCTATCCCCATCACCCAGTAACCCCACCCAACACTAAGGGCAATTTTGGACACCAAGGGCAATTTAGCATGGCCAATCTACCTAACCTGCACATCTTTGGACTGTGGGAGGAAACCGGAGCACCCGGAGGAAACCCATGTGCACACGGGTCAACATGCAGACTCTGCACAGAAAATGACCCAAGCCGGGAATCGAACCTGGGATCCTGGAGCTGTGAAGCAATTGTGCTAACCACTATGCTACCATGCTGCCCACAATTCTATGGTCATTGAATTCAATGTCCCACCCTATCCTCATAACCCCTCCCAGGGACAAATTTAGCATAGCCAATCCATCTAGCCTGCACATCTTTGGACTGTGTGGGAGGAAACAAGAGCACCAACAGGAAATCTGTGCAGACACAGGAAGAATGTACAAACTCCACACAGTGACCCAAGGTCAGAATTGAACCCAGGTCACTGGTGCTGTGAGGCTAACCACTGTGCCACCCTGTTACTTTGTCAGTTATTAGACAATAACCTGCCTGTTATTCCAATTCTGTTATGCGTTATTCTGTCAGTTATTATTGGACAATAACCTGCCTGTTATTCCAATTCTGGTGTGTGTTACTCTGTCACAATTACAATTAGACAATAACCTGTCTGTGATTCCAATTCTGGGTGTGTTACTCTTTTACTATTATTATTAGACAATGAAAGGAGGACAAGGTGAAAAGGAACAAATATGTTTTCAGTTCCCTGGGCCCCAAGCACTGGATTCCCTCCCTGAACCTTGCCGCCTCCACCTCATGTCCCTATTTTAATACTCAACTTAAAACTTACCTCTTTAATCAGGTTTTTGGTCACCTGCTCTAATATCTCCTTTTGTGTCTGGGTGTCTCACTATGTTTTATAATGTTCCTGTGAAGTTGACTGGGATGATTTATGATGCTAAAGGTGTTATATAAAGAGAAGTTGTTGTTGTTGACTGTAACCCTGACCTCTTGTTTTACAATAATCGATTGGTTTCACAACAAACTCTATCTCTGATTATATTCCCCTGCGGGTTTGCAGCGGCCGTTAGCTCAGGCCTGTCACCGGGAGTTAGCTCAGGCCTGTCACCAGGAGCAGGCCGCAGCTGTTGACCCGGGGCACTCGATGCAAACCCGGGCCCGGAAACTTCTCGGAGTTTGGGCCTCCACCAGGTTTCAGTGAAACCTCCCGACCTCGTCCAGCATCAGCACTGCGCATGCTCCAATTCACAATGGCCGAGAATGATTGACGGTAGCTCTAGGCCAATAGGATGCAATGGGCGAGTCTGGAGGACCTAGTGGAGCGGCTACTCCTCCAACCAATCGGAGTAAGTGAGGGGCGGGGCTAGACACGGACGTCACTCATTATAAACTGGAGCATGCGCAGTTTCGTTCATTGCTCAGCATTGAAGAGGTTGTGTTGAAAGTTTCGGCTGTGCGGTACCGCCGGGTGAGTCCTGAGGGATGATTAAAGCCGGCGGTGGGTTGTTCCGGCGGCTTCATAAACACACCGCATAGGCCTGAAACCCCCATTTACGAAGCTCAGATACGGCATTTGAACCGGCGAAAGCTGCTCGGGCTTTTCCTCGAAACAGGCCCGACTTAACGGCCGCCATTTTCTCGGGAGCATGTGTTTAGCCTGGCGCATGCGCAGACAGAGCCCAAGGCTCTGCCCCATCCATTCACTCTGATTGGTTGGAGGATCAGCCGCTCGTGTTCGGTCCTCCAGATCCGCCCCCTCTTCCTATTGGTCGGTACCTGCCGTCAATCAGTCCTTGGGCATTGTGAGCTGGAGTAAACCCTTCAGAACCCTTGTTTGCTTCACATGCGATCTTCTTGGTGGAACAGCCCGGAGTGGGCGGGGTTTCAGGGTTCCAATGACCAGGAGGGAAAATGGTGATGAATTGGTTTTATCCGCACTCTGCACAGAGGGAGTTGAGAACTGAACCCAGCCAGAATGAAGGGGATAAATTGTAAGGATTGGAATAGAGACCATGGTGTGCTGGGTTTGGTGGGCTGTCCAATCTCATGGTGAAAATGAAGGCACAACCTGTCCTGGAAGACCATGTGAGTGGCGGATGGGATTCTGCCAGAGCGGAGGCCAGACCTGCTGAAACACAAACAGTAAAGGGTAAATTTCTATGCCTTGACAAAGGTCCAATGTGTTGGACAAATAGCATCCAAGCAGCCTGGGACAGTGGACTCAAATACAGGACTATCGTCTAAAATATGGTATGATTAATCACCCGGAGATCTGCATTCCAGCACCGGGAGAATGCATGGGATTAGGATTTATTATTTTGCAGGCACAAGTGAGGAAAACATGCTTCATGGAAAATAAAATTGCGTGTTCAGAATTTCTTTCCTGTATTTAAAGTTTTGTAAACTCCTTTTCCGGGGCATTATAATGGGTGGATTTACAAACAGGAAGCTCAAACTGAACATCACAGCATGATCTTACAGAGTCACTGATTCACCACGGTGTGAATATCATCAGTCTTTGAATTTGGAAGGAGAAATGTTTGCATGTTGTGTCAGTGTAACACCAATTCAATAGGGCTGTTTAGCACACTGGGCTAAATCACTGGTTTTGAAAGCAGACCAAGGTAGGCCAGCAGCACGGTTCAATTCCTGTAACAGCCTCCCCGAACAGGCGCCGGAATGTGGTGACTAGGGGCTTTTCACAGTAACTTCATTGAAGCCTACTTGTGACAATAAGCGATTTTCATTTCTTTCATTTCATTTTCAACCATCAGTGTGACTGGAAAAACATCAAGACACACACTGGAGTGGGAGTGTTCCAGTACACTGGCTGTAGAAAGAGCTTTAACCAGTGAAACAGCCTGTTTTTAAAAAAAAAAAACATCACAGCAGGGACAAACCGTGCACATGTTCTGTGTGTGTGGACAAAGCTTCAACTGATTGTCCAAACTTGAGAGAAACAGGGAAACTGGTACCATGGAGAAACCGTGGAAATGTGATAGAGGATTTGATTCTTCATCCCGGTTGGAAATCCATCGATGCGTTCACACTAGGGAAAGGCCATTCAGCTGTTCAATATGTGAGAGAGGATTCACTCAGTTATCTGGCCGGTTATCTGGCCTTTAGGACAGAGTGTAGGAGGAACTTCTTCACCCAAAGAGTTGTAAATCTCTGGAATTCCTTGCCCAGTGAAGCAGTTGAGGCTCCTTCTTTAAACGTTTTTAAGAAAAAGATAGATACCTTTCTAAAGAATAAAGGGATTCAGGGATATGGTGTACGGGCCGGAGAGTGGAACTGAGTCCACAAAGATCAGCCATGATCTCATTAAATGGCGGAGCAGGCTCGAGGGGCAAGATGGCCTACTCCTGTTCCTAGTTCTTGTGTTCGGTTACACCAGCGCATTCACACTGAGAAGAAGCCATTCAGCTGCACAACCTGTGAAGAGAAATTCAAGTCCTTATCCATGCTCACTGAACACCAGCGAATTCACACGGGTCAGAAACCATTCATTTGCTTTGTGTGTGGGGAGGGATTCACTCAGATATTCACCCTCCAGTCACACCACCAAATGCACACAAATGAGGATCCATTCAGGTGCACCACCTGTGGAGAAGGTTTCAGTCAGTCAGCTGACCTCCGTGAGCACCAATGCACTCACTGGGGAGAAGCCGTTCACCTGCTCCGTGTGTGGGAAGGGATTCCCTTGGTCATCCCAACTGCTGACACATCAGTGGGATCACACTAGAGGGAGACGGTTCACCTGCTCCTTGTGTGGAGCAGGATTCTCTCAGTCACAACACCTGCTGAGACACCAGTGAGTTCACAAGTGAGTGCAGGGACTGGAATCTGCTGTTTTGCTGCTGCTAATCACATCCAGGATTGATAGTCTGACAATATCTGGTTTGATTCTGTTGATGTTGACTATCCCTTTAACTGGCTGCAGTTTTATATTCTAGAGATGTTTGGGCTGCAATGCCCCTTTTTAAAAGCACCACCTGTGATCTTTCTTTTTCATTCAAGAACTCTCAACAGAAACTTGTTGAGAATAAATATCAACTTTTTACTTGAATCCTAAATTTGTCTGTGATGCAAAATCTACAGTTCAGTTTCTGAAATGTTCTGCTAATTAACACCTCCGATGGGAAACTCTTGATTAATCTTTCCTGATCATTCTTACTGCCTTCTTCAGAGTGGCATATCCATTATGCAATGAAATTCCGAATAGGCACATCAACATTGTTACTGATGAAGTTTGGAAGTCGCTGAGTTGAATCATTTCTGACACAGCAGCAGCAACATTTGGTAAAGGTGGAACCCACAACAAAGACCGGTTTTGAGACGTACTCAGCAGAGATGACATCTGTACCTGATGTACAACATAAACCCGACAGCTAGAACACTTGAAAATAACCAGGATGGATGTGTAAAAAGCAGGGGGATACTGTGGAAATAAACATTGGATCAGCCGACATCAATAATTCCAAACTGCTTGTGACAATGGAAATAGATGTGCTGAGTCTGATGTGACTAAGGGCGCTTTGTCCTACAGTCACCAAAGTTGCTGCCCTGAAATTGTCAGATTGTGAAGTTCTTACTGACAGAAGTAAACAGATGTCCCGCTGGGTTGAACATGACTGAGCTGTATCCCTGTGAGACAGACATCTCCCAGTCTCTGTTTGATTCTCCTACAGCTTCCCGTCATGGTTGAGTTGGACAAGGAACTCTCATCATTTGAGCTGGAAAAGGCCACTGATTGCTGAGCAAGCAGAAAGGCACCCGGCAAGAATGGAATTCCAGTTGAACTGTTCAAACACAAAGTCCCATCGACTGTCACACCTTCCTGACTGCCTCCGTCTCTGTTTTTGAGATTGTCAGCTGCTCCTCCTTTCGAGGGTGATAACTGCTGAGAGTCACGTATTTCTCTTATTTGTCTTCATGTGACTGGAGAAGGTGATTCTCAACCCACAGATCTTGGAACTGTGGGGCAGGATGACCCATGCACAGTGGGATTCAGTGAACTGGATTTGCTCCCTCTTTGCCTCTTCGTTAAGGTTTTGGAACTCAAATGTGTTCAAGCTCGATGGACAAGTTGTTGCTATAGTAACTGATTAGGAGAAAACTCTTCCCAGTTATTAACATCAATGCTTATTACATAACGTTTATTAGATGGGGTTGATTGTGCCTCTTGGTACATGTTGGTCCGTCAGACCTGACATTGAATGACTGAATCTGAAGTCTGTCACTAAGTTCTCTCTGATGGGATGGAGAATCAGGGTGGGGGTAAAGTGCCTCAAGGTCAGTGATGGACTTGAATGGGTACAAAATGAACCCGGGTAATGGTGAGAACCATGAAATCATCACAAACAATCAGAGTAACGTGTTAGAAAACTAACAAATGACTTGGACGGCTGGGATGGTTATCAAATTTGCTGATGACACAAAGATAGGCAGGAATATAAATTATGTAGAAGACGTAAGTTAACCCACAGATAGCACGGTGACAATTTGAATTAACGACTTTGCCTTTTAAAGATTTGGCTTTATCTCATTTGTTAACCAAGTGTTTGAGAACCGGAGATATGGGAGTTATCTCCAAACTGAGCATTGACTTCTGTCACTGATGTGAAAATACCATATTATGAGAATAATAAGAAAATTTTCCCCTTCGAGGGATCAATAGCCAGCGGCACAGATTTAAGGTCAGGTGCAGGACATTTTGTGGGGATTTGAGGAAAATCTTTATCACCCAGAGGAATGTGGGAATCTGGAACTCTGTGTGAAAGGGTGATAGAGACAGGAACCCTCCACATTTAAGAAGTGTTTAAATGAGCACTTGAAATGCCGTAGCTACAAGGCTGCGGACGAAGTACAGGAAAATGGGATTGGAATAAATAGGTGTTTGATGGCCAGCACAGACACAATGGGCTGAAGAGCCTCTTCCTATGCTGTAAAACTCTGACACTATGACAGAAAGCAGAGATTAGGCATAATGCGTCTTTTTGAGATTGGCAAGATTTATTGAGTGATGCGCCATAAGGATCAGTGCTGGGACCGCCACTGCCCAGGCAACATCATAGAGTGATAGAGTTTTACAGCACAGAAAGAGGCCCTTTGGCCCAACATGTCTGAGAACAAATAGCGATTCACCAGGCCCGAGTGAACGGCCGCCATCTTTATGGGAGGCAATGATAATCGTGTGCATGCACAGCCGCCATCTTTATAGGGGGCAATGTGCAGCAGGGCGCATGTGTGGTGCTCTCTGTCCTGTCATCAGGAGGAGAGAATGTTGTGAATTTCTATCCTGGATGAACAGGGATGGATTCTGGAAACTCCTTTTGCAGGGGGTTAGAAGGGGAGGATTTAAACACAGCAAACTGAAACCAAGAGAATTGTTTGTCTCTTCTGATATAGGTCTTTAACTGGGTTGGAGCTGAGGATTGAGATGGGGAGGCTCCAACTTCATTCCATCATGTGGCTGACCAGGAACCTCTCTCACTCCTGTCATCTGCTGTTGGTGTCTGTTGGAAGGATTTACAGGCTGATGCTATGAAGAAGAGTCATACAGACTCAAAACGATAACTCTATTTTCACTCTCCACAGATGCTGCCAGACCTGCTGAGTTTTCCAGCATTCTCTGTCTCTGTTTCAGATTCCAGCATCCACAGGATTTTATTTTTCTTGATATTCAGTCTGTTTGGCCAAGTTATGAACACGCTTTCCTTGGTCATCAACTCCTAGAGTGGGACTGGAACCCAGAGCTTCTGGTTCAGAGTCAGGGTAATCTACTGCTGCACTACAACATCTCTGGAACACAATAGAGACTAATAAATCCCAAAGAAAAATAGGAAATAATCCTTTCTTCAGACAGTTGCTAAAATGTGGAGTTCACTAAGGCTGGAAGTGGTTGACATAAATAACTGAGTTGCTTTTACCAGGAAACTAAATGAGGACCTGAGAGAGAAATGGGATCAGAATGCGAAACTCTCAAGCTGAGATGAGGTCAGCAGAATGAGGAGAGTCTTGTGTGGAGCAGAAACTAGTACGGACCAGATGGGCCGAATGGCCAATTATGTATCATATAGTCTTTGTAATTAATTGTAAATTATTTTACAGGGTAATAGAAGAGGAGGATTTGCAGTCCGGAAAATCAAACCAGTTGTCAGGTCTGACGGAGTCAATCGATTCATCGGGATCTGAAGGAATTTAATTGATGTCTCAGCTGGAAATTGGTGAGAGTCCGTTCGCCTGCTCCGTGTGTGGGAAGGGATTGATACAGCTGTAAACATGCTGACACGACAGCGAGCTCGCAATAGCGAGAGTCCGTTCACCTGCTCCGTGTGTGGGAAGAAATTCATGTGTTCGTCCAACCTGCTGGCTCACCAACTCGATCATATTGATGAGGAGCCTCTTCAAAGCTCTGATTCTGGGGATGGCTCTGATACCTCCAAGGAACTGGTCCAATACCAGCGAGTTCACACTGATGCCAGACCATTCAGCTGCTCACACTGTCAGAAGAGATTCAGCCAGTCCTCCCGCCTCGCGGAGCACCAGCTCCTTCACACACACGAGAGACCATTCAGCTGCTCCCACTGTGGGGAGTTATTCACTGAGTCAGTGCATCTCATTGAGCACCAGCAAGTTCACAACAAGGACAGGCCATTCAGCAGCTCTCAGTATGGAAAGAGATTCACTCAGTCCTCCCACTACACTGAGCACCAGCTCATTCACTCCAACAAGAGACCTTTGAAATGCTCAGAGTGTGAGAAGACCTTTAAAAGAAACTTTAATCTGCTGAGACACCAGCGCACTCACACCGGGGAGAGGCCGTTTCCCTGCTCTGTGTGTGGGAAGAGATTTGCTCATTCATTCCACCTTCGGAGACACAAGCAAGTTCACACTGGGGAGAGACCATTCACCTGTTCCATGTGTGGGAAGGCATACAGTTGCTCATCTGACCTTGTGATACACAAAAGGATTCACACTGGAGAGAGGCCATACACCTGCTCCGAGTGTGGGAAGGGATTCACTTGTTCAGCCTACCTTTTGATGCACAAAACGGTTCACACCGGGGAGAGGCCATTCTCTTGCTCTGTGTGTGCGAAGAGATTTACTCAGTCAGCTGCCCTGCGCGCACACAAGCGAGTTCACACCGGGGAGAGGCCATTCACCTGCTTTGTGTGTGGGAAGAGTTTCTCTCGTTTGTCCCAGGTTTTGATACATGAGCAAGTACACACCGGGGAGAGGCGGTATCTTTGTCACGTATGTGGGAAGGGATTTACTAGTTTACACCACCTGCAGAGACACCAGCTTGTTCACACCGGGGAGAAGCCGTTTATCTGCTCCGTGTGTGGGAAGGCTTTCCCTGAGTTGTCCAGCCTCCGGAGACACGACCACATCCACACTGGGAAGAGGCCGTTCACCTGCTCTGTTTGTGGGAAGAGATTTATTCAGTCATTCGATCTGCTGAAACACCGGAGAGTTCACACCAGGAAGAAGCTGCTCACCTGCTCTGTGTGTGAGAAGAGATTTACTCAGTCATCCAACCTGCTGAGACACCAGAAACTTCACACGTTACCAGAAAAGTTGAATTCTGTTGTTCCTGTTGAGAATCACACCCAGGACTGAACCTTTTCTCCTTTCTAACTCTAGATTATTTCAGTCTCAATCTTCCAGTTACTCTCATGGATAAGTCCCAGCTCCCCATACCTTCCAGAGTGCCTCTCCTGGCCTTGGGATCCACAGAAGTATCACTAACATTCCCAGTGATCAATAAAACAAAACCCTGTCTGTTAATCACTTTCAGATACTGGACTCATTGCATGGACTGGAGCACTTCAGCTGTGAAGAGAGGCTGGTTATGTTGGGGTTGTTTTCCTTACAGCAGAGAAGGCTGTGCGACTGGGGGGGGAAATTTTATTGAAGTGTCCAAAATTATGAGGAACATAGAGTGGATAGAAAGAAACCTTTTCCCTTAATAGAGGAGTCAGTAACCATGAAGCAGATTTTTATGGTAAGGAGCAGGAGATTGAGGGGATTTGAGGAGAAACGTTTTCACACAGAGGGTGGTGGGAATCTGGAACTCACTACCTGAAAGGGTGCTCGAGGCGGGAACCCTCACAACATTTAAGAAGCATTTAGGTCAGCACTTAAAACGTCAGAACGTACAATACTATGGATCAAGTGCTGGAAAATGGGATTAGAATAATCGGTGCTTGATGGCTGGCACAGGCACGATGGGCCGAAGGGGCCTCTTTCAATAATCGCTTATTGTCACAAGTAGGCTTCAATTTGGTGTTGTAAGACTGACTGGTGTCTCAGAGCATCTCGCAGAGAAATGGCAAATGGAATTTAATCTGGACAAATGTCAGGTAATGCATTTTGGTAAGTCTAACATAGAGGGGACTGTAAATTGCAAAACTCTTAGGAATATAGAAAGTCAGAGAGATCTGGGCGTGCAGGTCCACAGATAGAACATAGAACAGTACAGGACAATACAGGCCCTTCAGCTCACGATGTTGTGCCGCCCATTTATCCTAACCTTTACCCCTTCAATTTACTGCTGTCCATGTGCCTGTCTAAGAGTCGCTTAAATGTCCCTAATGACTCTGACTACCACCTCTGCTGGCAGTGCACTCCACACACCCACCACTCTCTGCGTAAAGAACCTACCTCTGACATCTCCCCTATACCTTCCTCCAATCACCTTAAAATCTTTGAAGGTGGCAACACAAGTGGACAAGGTAGTCAAGAAAACATATATAATGCTTACCTTCATTGGATGGGGCATCGAGTTCACAGCCCAAAGGCAGAATTGCAGTGTAAGGTACATAAAATTCAGATTTGGACGAAGGAATCCAGCTAAAACAATGGAAATCTGAGACAATCCTGTGATAACAACAGTTAATAAATTAATTAGGTGACAGGGAAATGGTGGACGGGATATTAAAAGAAGGAATATTGAATTAAAATTATATTACAATTGGAGTTTGTACATTCTCCCTGTGTTTGCATGGGTCTCACCCCCACAACCCAAAGATGCTCAAGGTAGGTGGATTGGCAACGCAAAATTGCCCCTTAATTGGAAAAAATGAATTGGGTACTCTAAATTTAAAAAAAGAAAATTATATTACAGTTACAGACCTATACACCATTCCTATATTACAGGCTCAGAAATAGATTTACATTTATTGTCACATGTACCGAGGTACAATGAAAATTATTGTTCTGCATACAGTCCAGTCAGATCGTCCATACATGAAAAACGTTGGGCATACAATAGATACAATGTAAATACACAGACATCGGGTGAACCGTATGGAGTATGGTGCTACACCAGAGAAGATGTGTGAAGAGATGAGTTCAGTCCGTAAGAGGGTCGTTTAGGAGTCTGGCAGCAGCGGGTAAGAAGCTGTTTATGAATCTGTTGGTGCGTGTTCTCAAACTTTTGTATCTTCTGCCTGATGGAAGAGAGAATATCCCGGATGGGAGGGGTCTTTGATTATGATCCTTTATTGTCACAAGTATGAACTTACTGTGAAAAGCCCCTATGCTGCCCACTTTCCCAAGGCAGTGGGAGGTGTAGACAGTGTCAGTGGGTGGGAGGCAGGTTCACGTGACGTCCTGGGCTGTGTTCACGTCTCTCTCTAGTTAAAATCGCTCCAGTGCAAATGGAGGCCATTCAGCCCATCGAGTTTGCACCGACCCTCTGGAATAACACTCAGCCCAAGCCCATTCCCCTTCTCTATCTTAATAACTCCTAACCTAAGCATCTTTTCTGGAAACTGAGGGACAATTGAGCATGGTTAATCCACCTATGAAGGAACGGTCTTGGGCCGATCAGTTACCATACCAAGCTGTGATGCAGCAGAAAGCTTTCTATGGTGCATCTGTAAAAATTGGCAAGAGTCAATGTGGACATACCAAATGTCCTTAGTTTCCTGTGGAACATATGAAGTACATGTAAAACTCATTATTTAAGTATTTCACTGAGGACCAGGAACTATGTAAGGATTTGACTCTGTCTGTTTTATTGCAGAGCTATTAATAAAATCAGTAAAAGACAATCTGTTGTTGGGAGTTTGATTCTCTGGTGTCTGAAACCACAAGATTCAATGTTTAGAGGCAACAAGATGAACAAGGAAACACATCAAGGCCCTAAACTCCAGCTGGATATTCACAGGAGAAAGTCTGTTATCAAACACCTCGAATGAATGAAATGAAATGAAAATCGCTTATTGTCACAAGTAGGCTTCAAACGAAGTTACTGTGAAAAGCCCCTAGTCGCCACATTCCGGCGCCTGTTCGGGGAGGCTGTTACGGGAATTGAACCGTGCTGCTGGCCTACCTTGGTCTGCTTTCAAAGCCAGCAATTTAGCCCTGTGCTAAGATCCCAGCTGTAAGTAACTCAAATCATTTGTAAATATCTTTCAAATGCTGACAGGTTGCAGCTGTCAGTTTCCATCACATTGATGCCAATGAAAGGTTAGAGAATGGTTATTCTGGAACTAAAAAACACGAGTTCTATCACAGCGAGACTACTGAGTACAGTTCTGGTCACCACATTACAGGAAGAATGTGATTGTACTGGAGAGAGTACGGAAGAGATTTATCTGGTTGTTTCCAGGATTGATGAATTTTAACTGATGAAAGATTGGATTGACTGGGATTGTTTTCTGTGGAACAGAGGAGGCTGAGTGGGCATTTAATTGAGGTGCATAAAATTATGAGGGTCCCAGATATAGTGGATCAGACGGCAGAAGGACCTATTTCATTAACAGACAGATCAGTAACCTGGAGGCAGAGATTTAAGTATCTGTAGGAAGGATTAGAGGGGAATTGAGGATTTTCTTCACCCAGGGGTGTGGTGGGGATCTGGAACTCTGAATGAAAGGGAGGTAGAGACAGAAACCCTCATCGCATTTAAAGACACCCTGATGTGGAGTTTCTGTGACCTGCAGGCTACAGACCAAGAAGTGGAAAGTGGGATTAGACTGGATAAGGAATTTTCAGCCAACACAGACACAATGGGCTGAATGGCCTCTGTGCTGTAAATGTCTAGGATTCTGTGATGACAAGTGATCCTCGGGTTTTTATCCAAGACAGACCTCGGCGCAATCAGTTCCGCCAAGTGTTGATGTGATGGATTAAGCGGTGTCAGGTACCAGGAGCAGTGATTAAAATGGAAATATCAGTAAATCCTGATATAGTTTATCTGTATGTGGTTCCATTTTAATAACTTCTCCTGAATGTGACCGTCACCCAGGATTTGATTTATTTATAATAATAATCTTTATTGTCACAAGTCGGCTTACATGAGTTTACTGTGAAAAGCCCCTAATCCGCCACATTCCGGGCCTGTTCGGGTACACTGAGGGAGAATGCAGAATGTCCAAATTACCTAACAGCATATCTTTTGGGGCTTGTGGAGGAAACCGGAGCACCCGGAGGAAACCCACACAGACACAGGGAGAATATGAAGACACTGCACAGACAGTGACCCAAGCCAGGCGCTGTGAAGCAACAATGCTAACCACCGTGCTACCGCGCTGCCCACACTGCTGGCCTTGCACTGCATCATATGAAAATTGTCAATACATCTGGTTCAAAGCAGAAGTTCAGGTCTTAATGTCTCATTTGATTTCACTTTGCTGTGTTTAAATCCTCTCCTTGTAACCCCCTGTAAAAGGAGTTTCCAGAATCCATCACTGTCAGTCCTGCTGAGTGGACAGGGCTCACCGCGCATGCGCCCTGCTGCACACTGTCCCCTATGAGGATGCTGGTGGTTAACTGGGGAAAGGCTCTGCAGGAAAACCTTCCCACTCGGTGCAAACTCGGGAGCGGTAATTTCTTGTTTTAGCTTTGAGGCCTCCACTGGGTCTTTGTGAAGCCTCCCCTCCCACCCACTGCATCTAACGCTGCCTCCGCTTATCCGCCTCCTTCCCGCCTGAATGAATGAAATGAAAATCGCTTATTGTCACAAGTAGACTTCAATGAAGTTACTGTGAAAAGCCCCTAGTCGCTACATTCCGGCGCCTGTTCGGGGAGGCTGTTACGGGAAGATGAGACAAACAAGTGTCTGTCCCTGGACATGAGCCGCACTGCGCATGCGCCACATCACAATGCTCGGGGAGTGATTGACGGCAGTTCTGGACCAATAGAAAGAGAGGGAGGACCGAGCGGGCGAGGCCGGTTCGCCAACCATTCGGAGTGAATGAGGGGCGGCCCTGATTGTGGATCTCCCTCATTGGCTGAGATTCTGGATCATTTTATCTTCCCATTGGCCACGTGGGTGTGGTTTCCAGATTCTCATTTCCTGCCTGAGAATTGTTGACCAACTGGAAGACGTGGGAGGACCGGGTGGACTCTGGTCCTCCAGCCAATCAGACTGCAGGTTTTGTGTGATTGAAGATTGAGCTTCACACAGACTGAAACTGCTTCCTGAGTCAAACTTGAATAATTTCTTTCCACTTCAGTGGACGTTTTTAAGAGTCCATTGAGCCTTCTACAGAACTGTCACAACAAGGAACAACAAACGTTAACTCTGTTTCACTTGCCATAGATGTGGCATGGTGGCACAGTGGTTAGCACTGCTGCATCGCACAGTGGTTAGCACTGCCGCACTAGCGACCTGGGTTCAATTCCAGCCTGGTGTAACTGTGGAGTTTGCACATTCTCCCCATGTCTGCGTGGGTTCCCTCCGGATGCTCCAGTTTTCTCCCACCATCCAAAGATATACAGGTTTGGTGGATTGGCCAAGCTAAATTGCCCCTTAGTGACCAAAGGTGAAGTTGGATTAGGGGGAAGAGGGCAGGGGAGGTGCCCTGGGTGGGGTGCTCTTTTGTCGGGTTGGTGCAAACTCGATGGGACGATTCCTCCTTCTGCACTGTAGGGATTCTGTGATGCTGCCAGATCTGTTAAGTTAATCTCCCATTTTCTGTTTAGTTAATCTCCCATTTTCTGTTTTTACTCTACATAACACACCTTTTTAATCCACTAATTATATTTATTGAACCACTGTACCATCGCTACCAGGAGCAGTGTGTTGATGTTTCAGCTATTCTGACCTTGGGTGACTGTGTGGAGTTTGCACATTCTCCCCGTGCCTGTGTGGGTTCCTTCTGGGTGCTCTAGTTTTCTCCCACCGTCCAAAGATGTGCAGGTTAGGTGGATTGACCATGCTAAGTTGCCCTTAGTGTCCAAAAAAAGGATCGGTGGGGTTACTGTATTATGGGGATAGGGTGGAGGCATGGGTTTGAGTGGGGGGCTCTTTCCAAGGGCTAGTGCAGGCTTGATGGGCCGAATAATCTCCTTTTGCACTGTTAGTTGTATCATTCAGTCGAATTTTCTATCTCACATTCTCATCCGATTGCTCTGTCTGGTGGTAATTCCGTGACGGTAGCACAGTGGTTAGCACTGTTGCTTCACAGTACCTGGGTCCCCAGTTCAATTCCCATTTGGGTTACTGTCTACGCAGAGTCTGCACATTCTCCCCATGTCTGCGTGGGTTACCTCCCACAAGTCCTGAAAGACGAGCTTGTCAGGTGAATTGGACATTCTGAATTCTCCCTCTTGTGTACCCGCTCAGGCGCCAGAATATGGCGACTAGGAGATTTTCACAGTAACTTCATTGCAGTGCTAATGTAAGCCTACTTGTGACAATAATAAAGATTATTATGTGTGGGTATTTTAAGGAGCAGGTAGAATTTCCTTGGTTCTAACTGTTGTCCCCTCATATATTTCATCTGTTTTATGTGTCTGGAGTCTGAGTTCTTCCAGCCCATCTCCAAATCTCCTTCCTGTCTTGGGTAGATGGGTCGAGGTAGCTTGGTGTTGTGATTAGTGTTGTTCTATTGTCTGTCTGTCTCCAGCAGGTATAGTTGTCTATCGATAATGACTGTGCTGCTACCCTTGTCTTCTGGTCTTATGAACATATCCGTGTTGCATCCAAGCTCCCAGATTGTCTGTCTTTCTCTCCAGGTAAGATTCTGTTTGTCCCTTGTATTTCACTGTGACAGGGCA
The DNA here is from genome assembly GCF_047496885.1 of Scyliorhinus torazame. NCBI lineage: Eukaryota > Metazoa > Chordata > Chondrichthyes > Carcharhiniformes > Scyliorhinidae > Scyliorhinus > Scyliorhinus torazame. The sequence goes on from NC_092711.1 coordinate 112,648,817, forward strand.
GAGACCTGATTGAAGGGATTCATAGAATTTACAGTGCAGAAGGAGGCCATTCAGCCCATCAAGTCTGCAACACCCCGAGAAAGAGCAGCATATCCAAGCCCAAACTTCCACCCAATTTCCGTAACCCAGTTAACCCTACCCCACCTTTTTGGGCACTAAGGGAAATTTAACATGGCCAATCTACCTGACCTGCACATTTTTGGACTGTGGGAGGAAACTCAAGCAGACACTGGGAGAACGTGCTGACTCCACACGGTGACCCAAGTCGGGAATCTAACCTGAGCCCCTGGAGCTGTGAAGCAACTGTGCTAACCACTGTGCTGCCCTTGGGAGGCCTGGAAAAGATGGGCAATGATTTGGGAGGTGACAACATGTTCAAAAAGTTGAGAGGAGAGGGAGGTTGAAGATGGGGCAAAAATTTGTAAGGATGGCAGGATCAAGGGTTTGTTTTATTGAGGAGGGGGTGATGATGGCAGATTTGAAGGACAGAGGGACAGTACTTGAAGAGAGAGAAATGTTGACAATATCCATGGACACAGGGTAGTTGGCTGATCAGTAGCTCAGTGGGAATAGGGTCGATGGAGCAGGAGCTGGGTCTCATGGACAAGATGAGCTCTGAGAGGGCATGAGGGGAGATGGGAGAGAAACTAGAGAAAGATGTGGGTTCAGGGCTCGGGAAAGGATGACATTTAGAGACAGTTTGGTCCTGTGGGCTCGTGGAAGGGAGGGAAGCAGCAGATGCAGCCAATTGGATTTACTCAATCTCAGTCACAAAGAAGCTCCACAAGCTCCTCACATGTCTTGTTGGAGGTGAGGATGGAAGAGACAGGGGAGAGCGAGAGAACTTCAAAAGGATCTAACCTGTGTCAGAGATATTAAAAAGTTTCAACACACTGCGTATTTCACACAAATCTGATTTATTAGACTTTTAGCAGAATTTTGGCCCCTGTAAATGGGCTGGAGTTTGTTATCAGCAGAAAGAGACCCAAATGAACATGGTTCAGTCCTGAATGTGAGTAACAGCAAAATCCAATCACTATGGTTACTTGTGGCCTCGTTGGTGTCTCAGCAGGTGGGATGAAGTGGTGAATCCCTTCCCACACTTGGAGCATGCGAATGGCTTCTCCCCAGTGTGAATTCGCTGGTGCTTCCGCAGGTCGGATGACTGAGTGAATCCCTTCCCACACTGGGCGCAGGTGAATGGTCTCTCCCCAGTGTGAATTCGCTGATGTACAGTGAGGTAAGATGAGTGTCTGAACCCAGTCCCGCAGTGAGAGCACCTGAACGGTCTCTCCTCAGTGTGAACACGTTGATGGCTCATCAGATCCCCAGAACGTTTATAGCACTTCCCGCAGTCTGGACATTGAAACAGTCTCTCATCAGTGTGAACTTGCTGGTGTCTCAGCAGGTCGGATAATTGAGTGAATCCCTTGCCACACTCGGAGCACGTGAATGGTCTCTCCCCAGTGTGAACGCGTCGATGAGTTTCCAGCTGGGATGGGGAAGTGAATCCTTTGCCACAGTCTGCACATTTCCACGGTTTCCCTTCAGTGTGACTGCATTTGTGGCTTCGGAGGCCTGATGATCGACTGAATCCTCGTCCACACACACAACACGTGTACGGTTTCTCCCCACTTTGAACGATGCTTTTTCCTTCCATGTTCAAAATCTGCTGATATTCAGGATATGATAAATTGAGGGCTCTGTCAGATCCTGATGTGATGCTTGGTTTGAGTTCCCGGATTTAGAAGCCTCCCCTTCGAACACCCTGTGAAACTGATTGAAAACAGAAAATAGGGAGTGAGAGAGAACCCACAAAAATACAAAGGCAGGTTGTGAAATTGAGCTGAATTATTCTGGTCATTTGTGGGACCGGCACTGGGAAGAAGTGACCATGAAAACTGCCGGATTGTCACAAAAACCCAACTGGCGTCTTTGGGAGGAGAGAGAAAGAGGTGAAGAGGGATTTTGTATATCTACAAGACATATTAAGAGAGTAGTAGGCAAAGCAAATTCGATCTTGAGCTTCATAAACAGTAATATTGATACTGAAACTATGCTTCTGGTGGCACAGTGATTAGCACTGCTGCCTCACAGCGCCAGGGACCCGGGTTCAATTCCGGCCTTGGTGACTGTCTGTGTGGAGTTTGCACTTTCTTCCCGTATCTGTGTGGGTTTCCACCCGGTGCTCCGGTTTCCTCCAACAGTCCAAAGAAGAGCAGGTTAGGTGGATTGGCCTTGATAAATTGCCCCTTAGTGTCCAGGGATGTGCAGGTTCGGTGGGGCTATGGGGTTACAGGGACAGGGTTGGGGTGTGGGCCTAGGCAGGGTGCCCTTTCAGAGAATCAGTGCAGATGTGATGGGCCGAATGGCCTCCTTCTGCTCTGTAAGATCAGCCCCACATTGGCTGGATCTATGGGTTAGTATGGAGAGAGGGCAGCGTCCATTACGGAGGTTGGATGTGGGACTATTCGCAGATGAGGAAGTCTGTGGGCGGGTGAGCAAGTCGATCTGGAAATAAACGATACAGGGGAAGTTTCGGCAGCAGCGGTGTGGGAAGCTCTGAAGGCAGTGGTTAGAGGGAATTCATTTTGATACAGGCCCATAGAGAAAAGGTGGAACGAGCAGAGAGGGATAAGTTGGTTAGGGAGATACTCCAGGTGGATAGGATTTATGCGGAAGCCCCGGACGTGGGGTTATTGAAGGAGCGGCGGAGGTTACAGATGGAGTTTGGGCTGTTATCTACAGGGAAACCGGTGGAACAACTGAGAAAGGCAAGGGGAGCGGTGTATGAGTTTGGGGAAGAGGCCAACAGAATGTTAGCGCACCAGCTGAGGAAAAGGGAGGCAGCCAGGGAGATAGGGAGAGTAAAGAACAGAGGTAGGAATGTGGCCCTGGACCCAGTGGGGGTGAATGAGGTGTTTAAGGACTTTTATAGCAAGTTTATACGAGTCAGAACCCCGGCTGGGGTGGAGGGGATGAGGCAGTTGAGGTTCCCGAGGGTTGATGAGGATCTGGTGGAAGGGCTGGGAGCCCCAATTGAAATTGAGGACATAATGGAGGGGCTGGAGGTCATGCAGTCGGGCAAGGCCTGACGGCTACCCGGTGGAATTCTACATGAAGTTCTCGGAGATATTGGGCCCACAGCTGGTGAGGGCATTTAATGAGGCAAGGGAGAGGGAGTCCTTCCCCCAACAATGTCGCAGGCCTCAATCTCATTGATTCTGAAACGGGAGAAGGACCCTGAGCTATGCGGGTCATACAGACCAATCTCTCTATTGAATGTGGACGCCAAACTGCTGGCTAAGATATTGGCCAATAGACAGAAGACTGTGTCCCGGGGGTGGTAGGGGAAGACCAGACGGGATTTGTAATGGGCTAGGTACTCACGGCTAATGTTAGAAGGCTCTTAAAAGTTATCATGATGCCCTCAGAATGAGAAGGCCTTTGATCGGGTGCAGTGGAATTGTGGGAGGAAACTGGAGCACCCGGGAGGAAACCACGCAGACACGGAGAAGGTGCAGACTCCGCACAGACAGTGACCCAACCTGGGAATCGAACTTGGGTCTCTGGCGCTGTGAGCAATAGTCCTAACCACTGTGCTACCGAGCTATCATGGACTCAATGAGCCGAATGCCCTTTTTTGTGTCAGCTGACTCTAACTTTTTTGTGTAATCTCACCTTGCAATTTAACCCTAGAGGTTCAGATATCACTCAGGTAAATCTGTGCTACACTCCCTCCGAGGCCATTCTATCCTTTCTCGGGTTTGTTGCCCAGAACTGAACACAGTTCTCCAGGTTTGGCCAAACCAGGGTTTGTGAATCTTGGGGCTTTTCCAGTCACACTGAGACCTGAAATCTTCCCTCACAGACAGAACAGAAAAACGTTTTACCTTCCACACCCAGATGCTGCTGAAATTCAGTTTCTAATGAATCGAGTGACTGTCAGATCGCGATGTGACGTTTGGTTTGTGTTCCCCGTCTGTTAAACCTCCACTTCCGGTATCCTGTAAATTTACAGAAACCTCACTGTCAGTTTAGGATAGAAATTCACAACATTCTCTCCTCGCCAGCTTTGATTAAATGTATTCCTAGAGGTTTGATCACATGACCTGCCCCCATCCTCCAGCCATTAATCTGTCAACACATCCACCCTTGTGACACACTGCTTTCCTCGGCCAATTGGGAAGCAAAAGGACTCAAGAAATCTTTTTTACTGTCCTAATGATTTCCCAGACATGAATCTCATCAAGGTAGAAGGTAAAATTTGAATTCATTGAAAGTATACTGATGACCATGAAACCATTGCTGATTGTTGTAAAGACCCATCTGGTTCACTCATGTCCTTCAGTGAAGGAAATCTTCTATCCTTACCTGGTCTGGCCTACATGTGATTCCAGATCCAGTCAGCTGGTTGACTCTTAAAATTCTCTCTGAGATATACTCAGTTCAAGGGCAATTAGGGATGGGTCAAATTGGGTCAAATAGTTTGAGCTTTTAAAGTTGTTAACCGGTGGGAAAACTGAGGAAATCCCTTTGCACACATGAAGTGTGAGAGTGATCTCCCTCTGAACTGCACATTAGATTAACTAATGACTAACTCATATTTATTCTCTTCCAATGGAAACATCTTCCACTTGTCGATCATGTCAAACCTTTTTATAATCTTAAAGGATCAGGCCATCCTTCATTTCCTTTTTCCAGAGAAAAGGTTTACACCCTGTCCAATCCCTCTTGCCAGGTATAACCTGCCAGTTCAGGCATAATTTAAATATCTTTTCCTGCATCTTCTCCAATCCTTCCAGATCCATTTTACAATATAGAGACTTTAACTAATCTGAGCAGCAAACTCACAATTGCCCCCAAATGCCTGTATGTTGCAGTATTTTAATAATTTTACTATTAGCTGAATATAAGATGGGAAAGAAGCAGATCCAGTGAGTCTGTAACACTGTGGAACATCTACAAATTTGCCTCTTCCCCTTACTGCTAAACAGTTGACTTTTTCCACTCTTAACCTGTCAGTTATGGCATTAAGAATAGTGTGAAAGACTGGATTTCAGCTCGGTGACACTAGGCCAGACTAAATTAGTGCACAGGATTGTTGAGCTAATGTATCCATATCATAAGATGGATCTAGAAGGACTGGGGAAGATACAGGAAAGTGTACCAGAATGATGCCTGAACGAGCAGGTTACAGACAGCGAGAAATGCAGAGGCTCGATGAGCCATATGGTTTCCACCCGCTTCCATTTCTTGTGTTATGAACATCACTGTAAATCATTTCCATGCAGACACAACAGATGCAACAACCACCAGTTCATCGCCATCCTTCCCATAATCCAGGATTCCAAACACACTTTCCAGGTGACAGTGATTTACTTGTATTTCTTGCTATCCAGTATTGTGTATTCACTGCTTACGATTTGGTCTCCCCCACACTGAGGAGATTAAATCTGGATTGGTGACTGTGGAACATCACCATTCAGTCTGCAAGCATAATCCTGAGCTTCTGATCATTTAATATTTTAATTCCCTGCCCCACTCCCACTCTGTCCTCGGCCTCCTGCACTGCTCCAATAAAGCTCAAAGGAAACTTGAGGAACAGAACCTCATCCCTGATCAGGCAATTTCTGACCTTCCAGACACAACATTCATTTCAGTAATTTCAGTTTATAATCATCACTCCGATATTTTCAGACATTTGGTGCTGGTAAAGGTTCTGTTGCCATTTATACCTCACCTGGACCTGTCTTTTATTTCTTCTCTTGTCCTAATAGTTTATTTACTTATCTCATTGTCACCCAGTTTTGTCTTGCACCATTATCCCCCTTGTCATTTAATCACTTCAGCCTCACATCCTCCCAAACTACCCCCTCTGAAATGGCCCAGCAAGCCACTCAGTTCAAGGCCAATTAGGGATGGGCAGCAAATGCCCGCTCAGCCAGCGACACCCACATCCCAAGAACAAATAAAGGGTAGTTGCCAGTTAGAAAGGCAAATGCAATGTTCGCATTCATTTCAAGAGAGCTACAATACAGGATGAATGGGGATGAGAAACATATCAGCCATGATCGAATGGCAGAGAAAACTCGAAAACTCAATGGGCTGAATGGTCTAATTCTGCTTCTCTATCTTTTTTTTTTTAAATGAGGGGATCTCATAGAAACATTTGTAAAAAATAATTGTTGGAATCCATCCCAGACCTGGATACAGATCAATTGATTCTTGGAGGAGACTTCAATTGTGTTCTGGATCCTAAATGGACTGGTCCAAGCTGATTCAACCACAACAAAAACATGAAAAAGGAATGAAACCGGACGGACCACCCGGCATCGACCCAGGCACCAGAAACGACAACGGCAAACCCAGCAAAAGATTTTTTTAAACTGTTCCCATCAGTAGATTGTAAAAGGATTACGGGACACAGATTTAAGATTGTGAACAAGATCTACAGGGGAGATAGGAGGTAGACATTTTACACAGTGAGTGATAATGATATGGAACTCAATGCTTACACACAAAGGTCGATAATCTCTGGGTCCTGGTAACCCAAACGGTGCTGTCAAAATTTGATGTGAGGATTGGTTGTGAGTTTCCTGTCTGTGAATCCCTTTCCAAGCCCCTGTGAAAGAAGTTTACAAAGGCATCACGGTCAGTCCAGCAATAAAATTCAGGAAAGATAAATATTTCTCATGGTTTGAGTTTGCTGTGTGTAAATCCTCCCCTACGAATCCCCTGTAAAAGGAGTTTCCAAAATTAATCACTGTCGGTCCAGGATAGAAATTCACAACATTCTCTCCTCCTGCGTCCTGGTCCAGGATGACCGCTCATGCCCCCCGCTGCACACTGACCCTCTTGTCATCAGCAGTCCCCTGATTTGAGGGTGACATCTACTCAGGGTTGTGAATTTTTATTCTGGGATTTCATGTGGCTGAACAGAGTCGCAGAGCTTTGGACACATGGGACAGGATGTCCAATGAATCATAGAATTTACAGTGCAGAAGGAGGCCATTCGGCACATCGAGTCTGCATCGGCCCTTGGTAAGAGCACCCTACTTAAGCCCACACCTCCACCCTATCCCTGTAACCCAGTAACCCCACCCAAATCATTCGGACACTAAGGGCAATTTAGCATGGTCAATCCATCTAACCTGCACATCTTTGGACTGTGGGAGGAAACCAGAGCACCCGGAGGAAATCTACACATAAAGAATGTACAAACTCCACACAGACAGTGACCCAAGGTCGGAATTAATCATAGAATCTACAGTGCAGAAGGAGACCATTCGGCCCATCGAGTCTGCACCGGCATTACCTGATCTGGCCAACTCACTGAAATGTGGTTAATTCTGAATTTCCTAGCAAGCCACTCAGTTTAAGGGCAATTAGGAATGGGCAACCAAGCTGATTTGCCCGTGACATTCACATCCCATAAAGAATAGAGAAAATCAAAGGGCTGTTTCCAGTGCCGGTTTCAAAGGAATCAGTACTGGGCCCTTCACTCCTGGTTAAATTGATTTGAAAGTAAATGTAGGAACACGTGGAAGAAGTTTACCTGTGACACAAAAATGATTGAACACTTGAGGAATGAGGAAGAACGCTGGAGGGAAAACAAGGCAAGGGATTACATGATAAATGGCAGGACAGGACTAGTATGACCAGAGCTAGATTCCTGTGCACAGGAAGATTGCACCAGAGAGAGTACAGAGGGGATTTAACAACACCAGCCAGAAATTGACAAATGTTTGCTCTGGGGAAAGTTTGGATAAACTGGGACTGTTTTCTTTGGCACAGAAAGCCTGAGGAGAGACCAAAATGAAATGTTGAAAAGCAGCCTGGCTAGCTCAGTCGGTAGAGCATGGGAGTCTTAATCCCAGGGCCGTGGGTTCAAGACCCACGTTGGGCACTTCAGCTTCTTTAATCTGAGAACATTGAGCTGAACTGTTTTATGGGTGGCACGGTAGCACAGTGGTTAGCACTGTTGTTTCACAGCGCCAAGGTACCGGGATTCAATTCCCACTTGGGACACTGTCTGTGCAGAGTCTGCACGTTCTCCAGTGTCTGTATGGGTTTCCTCCCACAAGTCCCGAAAGACGTGCTTGTTAGGTGAATTGGACATTCTGAATACTCTCTCTCTCAGCCCGAATAGGTGCCAGAGTGTTACTACTCAGGGATTTTCATAGTAATTTCATTGCAGTGTTAATGTCAGCCTACTTGTGACAATAATAAAGATTATTCCAAATGTATAAAATTCTGGGGGATCATGGTGGCACAGTGGTTGTGTGCCTGCGTGCTGGGTACCCAGGGTCGATCTTGGCCCCGGGTCACAGTCTGTAAGGAGTTTGCACATTCTATCATTGTCTGTGTGGGTTTCACCCCCACAACCCAAATATGTGCAGGGTAGGTGGCTTGGCCAAATTAAATTGCCCCTTGATTGGAAAAATATATAAATTTACATTTTAAAAAAATTCTGAGGGATCTAAATAGATTGGATAGGAAGGTCCTATTCCCTTTGGTTGAGGGATACATATAAAAGGGGGCAGAGATTTTGGGAAGGACTAGGAGGTTTAGAGGGTGGTGAGGATCTGTGACATGCTGCCTGAAATGATGGCAGAAACCCTCATAACATTTAAAAAGTATTCAGATAGACATCTGAATTGATGTAACTTAAAAAGCTACAGACCACAATCTGGAAATTGAGATTAGGCTGAATACCTACTTTGTAGCCACGATGAGCTGAATGAAATGCAACAGGAACAACAAACTTTGATAAAATCCGGGATAGTAACTCTCACTACTAACAAGGTCAGCAGTTTGCCCACTTTAGCTGCCAAGTATGCTAATGTGGTAATTTGAAAATTTACCTGCATACATAAGAGTACAACAGCAAATTATTTAACTTCCCCAATGTGATCTGTGTAATTAGTCTCAAATTTAACCCGGAATGGTCATTTACATTTTCCCAGTCACTCTGATATCTGAAATCTTTATCGACGGACAGAACAGACAAACCATTTTACCTCCCAATGATATTCAGGTCCTGTTGAATCGAGTAACTCTGTCAGATGATGATGTGATGTTTGGATTGAAGTTCCCGTTCTCAAATCCTCCTCTTTCTAAAGGAGTTTACAAAGGAATTTCACTCTCAGTCCAGGAGAGAAATTCACAAGGTTCTCTCTTCCGGCTTCCGGGTCCTGGACGGCCGCGCATGCGCCCTGCTGCACCTGAGAAAGACGGCCACGCATGCGCCCTGCTGCACCTGAGAAAGACGGCCGCGCAGGCGCCCTGCGGCATATCACTCCCGAAACAGATGACAGGGACCGATCAGAGAGAAAAACACCGCTGCGGCCGCCCCATTCCGTACAGACACCGATCTGTATCAAAAGTGCCGGAAACAATTTATCAGCCTGAGGAACGTAATGGAATAATGGATAAGACTTCGTACTGTGCTCACCCCAGTCCAACGCCGGCATCTCCACATCATGGAATAATGGCGGATAAGGCTACCCGGAATGCCGGGCGCGTATGAATGCGCCCTATCTTCGTCACAGGAGCCAGAACGCGCAGGCGTCAGAATGTCCCGTCCCCGGATGTCTCCCCTCCCTCCCCACCACCCCCCCCCACCCTGTGTGGAGCATGCGCAGTGCTGCTCCGGGATGAGCGTAGTGAGAGTGAGTGCGGCTCCCAGAGGCTGAATGAGAGCCGCCGCGTGCGGGGACAATGGGGAGAACCCAAACACCCCAATAAGACCCATTGGTTTTATTGTCAGTCTGCAGACAGGAGCTGGAGAACTGAACCCAGGCAGAGGAGAGGGAGGGAGAAAACTGGGAGTGGAGGAAAGAAATGGTGCAGATGGTGAGATGGGTTTGCATTTCAGCCCAGGGAGGAGGGAGAGTGTGTGGGACGGGGATTGACAGCTTTGGAGGAACAAGAGAGGAAAAAATGTTCCAGAGAAACTCGAATTGTCTGTTCAGAATTTCTATCCTGGACTGAGTGATGACTTTTGTAAACTCCTTTTACAGGATATTGGAAGTGGAGGATTGGCCGACAGAAAACTCAAACCAAACATCACATCGAAATCTGACTGTCACTTGATTCATCAGGAGCTGAATATAATCAGTCTTTGAATTTGGAAGGAGAAATATTTGTCTGTTCAGTTTCAGCGGTGCGACTGCAAAAGCACCGAGATATACATCCCTTCCCCGAGTGAGAGTGTTCCAGTGAACTGACTGTGGAGAGAGCTTTAACCAGTTACACAGGCTCAAAAAATGTATCACGTCATTCACTGCAGGGAGAAATTAAACGGCTGTTGTGTGTGGACAAAGCTTCAACCGGGAGAGACAGAGAGACCACTCACCACGGAGAAACTGTGGAAATGTGCGGACTGTGGGAAGGGATTCAGTTACCCATCACAACTGGAAGTTCACCGGCGCAGTCACACTGGGGATAGACCGTTCACCTGTTCCATTTGTGGGAAGGGATTCACCCATTCATACAACCTTTTGACACACCAGCGAGTTCATACTGAGGAGAGGCCATTCACCTGCCCTGTGTGTGGGAAGGGATTCACTCGGTCATCCCACATTGTGACTCACCAACTTGTTCACACTGATAAAAGACCGTTTACATGTCCTGACTGTGAGAAGAGTTTTAAATGTAAAAAGGATCTGCTGACACATCAACGTATTCACACTGGGGAGAGACCGTTCTCCTGCACCCTGTGTGGGAAAGGATTCATTCAGTCATCCCACCTGCAGACACATCAACTTGTTCACTCTGATCACAAACGTTTTAACTGTCCTGACAGTGAGAAGAGCTTTAAAAACAAAAAGGATTTACTAACACACCAATATGCTCACACTGGGGAGTGACCTTTCACCTGCTCTGAGGGAATGGATTCAGCCGTCCAAGTGCCCTACCGAACTACCAGAGAATTCACACTGGGAGAGGCCATTCACCTGCTCTGACTGTGGGAAAGGATTCATTAATTCATCCAACCTTCTGATACACCAGCAACTTCATACAGGGGATAGACTGTTCACCTGTTCTGAATGTGGGAAGGGATTCACACGTTCATACAACCTTCTGACACATCAGCAGGTTCACAGTGAGGAGAGGCTGTTCACTTGCTCAGTGTGTGGGAAGGGATTCACTCGTTCATCCAACCTTGTGAATCACCAGCGAGTTCACACTGGGGAGAGGCCGTTCACTTGTTCCACATGTGGGAAGGAATTTTCTCATTTATCTTATCTTCTGAAACATAATCAAGTTCACACTGGGGAGAGGCTGTTCACCTGTAATGTCTGTGGAAAGGGATTTACTCAGACATCTCACCTGCTAACACACCAACCAGTTCACAAGCGACTACAAGGTTTGGATTCTACCCTTATTGATGCTGTTAATTATGTCCAGGACTGAATCAGGTTCACTCTTGACTGTCTTAATCTGCTGATGAGGTTTAATGTAAAATAAATAAACTTGGTTGGAAACATTACAGATTTTTGTCTTTCCCACCTGAGTGTTTAACAGCACCTGGCTGGAGCTCAGAAAGGACAATCTGGAGGAGGATCACACGGCAGGAACAGAACTTCAGCCTGGACACAGTCCTTCAGGGTCACACTGAGAGGGACAAAAGACAATTGGGTCTTTCTCATCTCTCTTCACTGACAGCAAAGTCCCGGTGTGGGTTAATCCTGAGGTGTGAGAAAAATGTATTCCAGCTGTTCTCTTCCATGGTTCAGAGCTCCTAGACACAGAACAGAAGCACCTTTACAACTGTGTTTGGAGTCAGGAAGAACGATGGTGAATGCTGGAAACGTGCTGTCAAATCAGAGATTGGTGTAAAACTGTGATATTCCTGATTGAATGTAAAACAGCTGGTTTCAGTTTCCAGACTGAAAATGTGTTTGTGTGACAGTCGCAATGAATTAATTGAATAGAAACCTACTTAAAAAAGTTTGTTGAAGTCTGCATTAAAATAACAGCTGGAGGAGCTCACAGGAGCCTGGTAACTGCTGGGACAATTAGACAACAGTTTGATTCCCAGATAAAGAAGGATTGCCCAGCTAAATAATTCTACAGATGCTCTACCCTCTGAGAGAAGAAATGTCTCCTCATCTCTGTCCTAAATTTGAGATCCCTTACTCTGAGATTATGCCCTCTGGTCCTGGACTCTCCCGCAAGAGGAAACAAGATGATTTTTCAGGTTGTGTAACTGGTTAAAGCTCTTTCCACAGTCAGTTCAGTGGAACACACTCACTCAGGTGTGTGTGTCTCGGGGCTTTTCCAGTCACACTGATGTTTGAAATCACTTCCCACAGTCAGAACAGACAAGCACATTGACAGTTTGTGATATTTAGATCCTAATGAATTGAGTGACTGTCAAGATCTTGAGTAGTATTTGGTTCGAGTTGCCCAGCTGCCAATCCTCCCGTCCTAATGTCCAAAAAATAAGTTTACAAAAATGATCACTGTAAGAATGGGACAGAAATTCACAACAGATCATTCTAGTTTCTATAGAACCTTCTTTCCTCTCTTGCTTTTCCCAAGCATGTGGTCCAGTCAAAATAAAAGACCAAAATCAACTAGAAATCCCAAGAAAAGTTCCTAACTGAACCAGAATATTGTTCCCAGTATCTCTGAAACACTCTGTCCACTGAGGTATACACTGGTTGTGGAAGGTGTCAAGCATTCCGGCGGGTACCGCATGCTCCCTCTGCAGGGCCACTGGGAATAGACAAGACCACGGGATAGAAGTCGGCAGCCAGAGTGACCACCCACCCACCCACCCATTAACACTGCCAGTTACTGTGGAAAGCCCCAAGTCAGCACATTCCGGCGCCTGTTTGAGTACACAGAGGGAGAATTCAGAATGTCCAATTCACCTAACAGCACGTCTTTCTGGACTTGTGGGAGGAAACTGGAGCGCCCGGAGAAAATCCACAGGGAGAATGTGCAGACTCTGCGCAGACAGTGACCCAAGCTGGGAATGGAGCCTGGGACCCTGGAGCTGTGAAGCAACAGTGGTATCCACTTTGCTACCATACCGCCCATCCCACCCAGCTACAATGCACTGTTTTAACCAGACCCAAGAGTAGATTCAAGATGTCACGTTCGGCACAAAGAGACTGTCGACTGTAAGATCCACAAACTCTGGCAAGGTGGCTGCAACTTAACAGGTTATTCTGAACATTAAACTGTGGGCAATATCCGATCCTGTGACCAATATTTAGTTAAACACGGACCTGAAAGGAAACTTTGCAGCAACCTGTGAAGTTTAAATGTCTCGTTGTGTCAGGATGAACCAGCATTTGAGGAATATAAAATCTCTGGACCGTTGGTCTCCAAGTGCCGTATTGAACACAGGAGAATGAGCTCGAATTGGGACAGAGTGAGTGAGTGAGCATCGTAAACTGCGATTGTATCGGGGTGTTCTGGGTCTCAGAGTTGTAACCCTGTAGTTAATAGTCAGGGATGCAGTATAATAAACCCTGAGCAAAGCAAATGTGTGTGTGAGAAGCAACTGAAGCAGCAGGAAACGGCTGAACCAGCAGAGCTGAATGTCTCCCAGTGCAGCCACAGTACTGTACTTATTCCAGCTGCCAAGTCCACCTGAGAACCAACCTCCTGGCTATTCATCTACAAGAAGCTTCAGAGCCTCATGAGAATTATTTGTTTCTAAAAACGGTTCACTCCAACTAAAGGACCTGCTCAACAAGAAGACAACAGACCTGCAGAGATATAAAGATTGCAGTCTACATTCCATTTTCATCATTACAGCTTCAACTTGATCTGTACCTAATTTCTGTTATGTGTCAGTGAGTGTGAAAGAGACGAGAGACTGAGATGTTCAAACATCCAGGGAAATAGTGTGATAATAAATAACCTTTATTCCTTTAAAAATCATCAGTAAGCTTGCTGCTGAAATGTATTTTAAATAAAGAAAAATCACACTGAGGGTAAGGAAATATCACACAAACATCCTGATAAATGACTGGAAAGGACCACGAAATGTAATCAAACGCTGTATAACCCCCTTCAGGTTGCCATACAGAGGCTGCAGCCTCTCACACTGAATGTCTACGTAATTCAGAGACACCTCCAGCCCACAAACATCAGCTGCAGCTCTGGAAGTGGGCGAAACTTTAAAAAAAACCTGTTGCCCGATAAATTCTGGCGGGCACTGGGACCCGGCTGGGAACAGAAATTTTCAGGTCCCGCCATTAGCTGTTGCATCACCAAGACGCCAGCGCATGCGCTCTGTTTCCCCAAGATGGCGTCTGTGAACCAGGGCCTGGTCCCGGGAGAGAGCTGACCGGCGGTGATGTGACCTGAGGATCACCGCACCTCAGGCAAGGGGCCAGGTTGGGAAGGTGGTGCCTTCAGGAATAACTGGGAAGGTGATGTTTGGTCAGTTGCTGCAGCCTGTGTAGTGAAGGTGCTGTCACAGTGGTGTGAGGCGAGGAAGTACAGGATTATCACCCAGCAATGATCAATTAAGGGGAATGTAAATCCAGCTCAGGCTGCTTTCAGATTGGAAAGGGAGCTAAGGTGTGTCCTTGGAGCTGGTGAATGTTGTGGCTTTGGCAGTTTCTCTATAAAGTCATTCTCATTTATTCCCTCCCTCTCCCACCTCTATCTTTAGGGTCGTAGAATTTTATAGCACGGAAAGAGGGCCTTTGGCCCATTCATTATAATCTTTATTATTGTCACAGGTTGGCTTATATTAACACTGTAATGAAGTTATTGTGAAAATCCCCTAGCCGCCACACTCCGGCGCCTGTTCGGGTCACAGAGGAAGAATTCAGAATATCCAATTCACCTAACAAACACGTCTTTTGGGACTTGTGGGAGGAAACCGGACCGGCACCTGGAGGAAACCCACATAGACACAGGGAGAACATACCAGACTCTGCACAGACAGTGACCCAAGCTGGGAATTGAACCGGGGTTCCTGACGCTGTGAAACAACAGTGTTAGCCACTGTGCTACCGTGGTTCCCAGCATGGCAGCCAGTCCTCGAAGAACCTAATGTGAGCCTTACCCTCCACACCGTCTGACAGGCCGACGACTCGGATGTTCTTTCTCCGACCCTCGGTTCTCCAAATCCTCCAGGACCTCCGAAAGCCACTCGGTTGGTTTTCAAAGGATTGAATTTCGACGGATGCATCTTGCTGAACGTTCAGGATTCTCTCCTCCGGTTCATCGAGTCTTTTTTTTTTCTTTTAAAAAAAATAAATTTCGAGTACCCAATTCATTTCTTCCAATTAAGGGGCAATTTAGCGTGGCTATTCCACCTAACCTGCACATCTTTGGGTTGTGGGTGCGAAACCCATGCAAACACTGGGAAAATGTGCAAACTCCACATGGACAGTGACCCAGAGCTGGGATAGAACCTGGGTCCTCGGCGCCGTGAGGCAGCAGTGCTATCCACTGCGCCACCGTGCTGCCCAGATCATCGAGCCTCTTCATGGTGTTTTGCCGCTGGTCCTCATGAGCACACAATTATTGAGTCAGCTCACTGAGCCTCTGGTCAGTAACATGGATAATGCCGGCAGTCATAATTTTCGCCGCCTCCATGAGAGCCCCGGAGAGCGCGGGATCGAGAGACCTACTGAGGGTCAGGCCGCCATGTTGAAAAGGTGGCTCCACCCCCGCTGAATCCACCTGCGCTGTTTTGTCAACAGATTTCT
Source organism: Scyliorhinus torazame (assembly GCF_047496885.1). Lineage (NCBI taxonomy): Eukaryota > Metazoa > Chordata > Chondrichthyes > Carcharhiniformes > Scyliorhinidae > Scyliorhinus > Scyliorhinus torazame. The sequence goes on from NC_092711.1 coordinate 112,664,512, forward strand.
TCACTTTATTTGGCATAATCCTACTAAACTGAACCCTGACGTCTTCCAGGGACATGATAACAATATTAATTTAAAGATCAGATTACAGGTGAGTGGCACCAAAACCTGCGGAAAAGCAGCTACTCCCGCACCACAAGCCCGACGCCCCGGCACAGACAGATTTCTGATCGATGAGCGTGCCAAGGGTTATGGGGAACTGGCAGGTAAATGGAGAGAAAGCTGAGATGAGGAGGGATTTATTTTCTCGAGGATGCGGTGAAGCTTTGAAATTCTGTACCCCAGAGGATTTACAGTGCAGAAGGAGTCCTTTTGGCCCGTCGCGTCTGCACCGCCCTTGGAAAGAGCACCCTATTTAAGCCCAAGCCTCCACCCTATCCCCGTAACCCAGTAACCCCACCTAACCTTTTTGGACACTAAGGGCAATTTAGCATGGCCAATCCACCTAACCTGCACATCTTTGGACTGTGGGAGGAAAGCGGAGCACCCGGAAGAAACCCACGCAGACACGGGGAGAACGTGTAGACTCTGCACAGACAGTGACCCAAGCCGGGTATCGAACCTGGGAACCTGGTTCTGTGAAGCAATAGTGCTAACCACTGTGCTACCCAACTGTGCTAACCACTGTGAAATGAGGGATAATGTGGGAAAACGGTGTTGTGGTAGATCAGCCAATGATCCCATTGAATGGTTCAGGCTCGATGGGCCGAATGGCATACTGTAGCTCATATTTGTTGTGATCCCCTGTACAGGATGCTGTGAGCTTGGATCTATCAATCAGCCTGAATCAGCACCTTCAGGAGAATAGTGAGGGTGAATATTAGATACAGCAGAGTGAGAATGGAGGGAGAGTGTGTGGGATGGTGATTTACAGCTTTCGGGGAATAAGAGAGGAAAAAATGTGACATAGAAACTAGAATTGTCTGTTCTGAGTTTTTATCCTGTACTGACAGTGATGAATTTTGTAAATTGTTTTTACAGGATATTCAACGAGGAGGAATTACAGACAGAAATCTCAGACGTTACGTCTCGACCTGACAGAGTCACTCGATTCCCTGGAACCTGAATATCATCAGCCTTTGAATCTAGAAGGAGAAATGTTTGCCCAAACTCTCAACTAAAGATTTCAAACATCAGTGTGACTGGAAAAGCACTGAGACCCACACAACACACACCCGAGTGAGAGTGTTCCAGTGAACTGACTGTGGAAAAAGCTTCAACCAATTACACAGCCTGAAAAACATAACAACATTCAGAGTGGGGAGAGACCGTACACGTGTTGTGTCTCTGGACGAGGCTTCAACTGATTGTCCCGCCTAGAGAGACACGAAGAGACCCAAAACATGGAGAAACCGTGGAAATGTGGGGACTGTGGGAAGGGATTCAAAGCCCCGTCAAAGGTGGAAACTCATCAACGTAGTCACACTGGAGAGAGGCCATTCACCTGCTCTCAGTGTGGGAAAGGATTCACTCAGTTATCCGACCTGCGGAGACACCAGCGAGTTCACACTGGGGAGAGGCCGTTCACCTGCCCTCAGTGTGGGAAAGGATTTACTCAATTATCCAACCTGCAGACACACCAGCGAGTTCACACTGGGGAGAGGCCATTCACCTGCTCCCAATGTGGGAAGGGATTCAGTGATTCATCCACCCTGCGGACACACCAGCGGGTTCACACTGGGGAGAGGCCATTCACCTGCTCTCAGTGTGGGAAGGAATTCAGTGATTCATCCAACCTGCGGACACACCAGCGAGTTCACACTGGGGAGAGGCCGTTCACCTGCTCTCAGTGTGGGAAAGGATTTACTCGAGTATCCAAACTACAGACACATCAGCGAGTTCACACTGGGGAGAGGCCATTCACCTGCTCTCAGTGTGGGAAGGGATTCAGTGATTCATCCAACCTGTGGGCACACCAGCGAGTTCACACTGGGGAGAGGCCGTTCACCTGCTCTCAGTGTGGGAAAGGACTCGCTCAGTTATCCGACCTGCGGAGACACCAGCGAGTTCACACTGGGGAGAGGCCATTCACCTGCTCTCGGTGTGGGAAGGGATTTACTCAATTATCCAACCTGCGGAGACACCAGCGAGTTCACACTGGGGAGACGCAGTCCACCTCTCAATGTGAGACGGGATTGCATGCTTCATCGTACCTGCTGTGACACCAACAATTTCACAATCGATTACAGGGGTTGGATTTTGCTGTTATTGTTTCTGCTCTACATCCAGGACTGCATTTTGTTCATTCTGACAGGTGGTCTGTGGGGATGGTCGGAGGGTTTCTTTCTGCTGGACTGGCCGGTCTCACCACTTTGCCTCCAGTGGGCTGATGCACTTTGAGCCTTGTTGCTAATACCTGGCTTCGAATTGTACAAGGATCACAGAGTGAAAGAGTGTTTGGAAGTGTGAAGATATTTAGTTTCCATTTCTGTTTCAAACCCCCTGAAGCATGCCACGTTACCATGGAGATGGGCCTTGATGGTTACATGGTTCTTTTGTTTAATTTATCTGGGTGTTCCTCACAGAAGGAAACTATCAGGGTGTGAGGGGCAAGTTGTCTGAGTGGACTGGGAAACTGATTGGTACAGGGAATGCCGAATATTTAAGGAATTATTACATATTTATCAGGGGTCGGTTAGCTCAGTTGGCTGCACGGCTGGTTTGTGATGCAGAGCAAGGCCAACAGTGAGGATTCAACTCCCGTACTGGCTGAGTTTATTCATGAAGGCCCCGCCTTCTCAACGATGCCCCTCGCCTGAGGTGTGCTGACCCTCCGGTTAAATCACCTCCAGTCAGCTCTCTCGGTCAATGGTGAGAGCAGCCTATGGTCCTCTGGGATTTTGTGACTTTTATTTCACATATATACAACAAATATAGATTCCTTTAAGGAACAAAAATCCAACAGGAAAAGTGATGTAACCTTGGTTAACAAGAAAAGTTAAAGATTCCATGAGATCCATTAGAATTCAGCAAAGGAGGACCAAGAAACTGATGAGAGCAAACTGGCGAGAAACATAAAAAACGACTGGAAAAGCTTCTCCAGGAATGTGAAAAGGAAAAGATTAGCAAAGACCAATGTGGGTCCATTCCAGGCAGAGACAGGAGAGTTTATAATGGGGAGTAAGGAAATGGCAGAGAAACTGAACAATGTGTGTCTCACTTCACAGAGGAAGATACAGAAATTGTCCCCAAAACACCAGAGAACCAAGGGACTGGCAGAGATTATTGGTGAAAAAGTCGTATGGAGAAATTAATGGGCTTAAAAGTGAATAAATCCCCAAAAGCTGATGATCCACATCCCAGTGTTGAACGAGGTGGCTGTAGAGATCTCTATTCTACATTCTCTTGACTCTATCTGTTACGGACAAACCTTTTGTCTAAGCCAAACGTTTCCTTTTTACATAGCCACAGAAGGTTTTACAATGCATTTTTAAGTATTTTGCCAGTTCACATTCTATTCTATTCTCCCTTTGTTTCTCAGTGTCTTGGTTGAAAACGGAAGTAAATCCTCGGGAATGAATCATCACTTTGGACAGGTTCTGAGACAGTTTAAGTTTTGACTTCCAGGACAGAGTAACTATAATCGTGGAGTGATTTTAGATTGTGTAAAAGGGCAAAGTTCTAGCTCATAGTTTAATGTGTAGGTTTCCGAGTTAAAGTAGCTTCTAGCTTGTTTGTTGCATTAAAAGTCAGGAAACTTGAAGTCCCGTCGTGTGATCTTTTAATTTGTGGACTGGGAATTTGATTTTTTTATAACAAGTTGCTGACCTTTATGGAGATCCTAATCCACAAGTTTTGTCTTCCTATTTGAGCCTCGGGCACCTTTCTGTCTCTATTGCTCATGTCAGTGACAGCCAGGTGATGGAGCTGAGGGCTGAATTCAGCTGAGAATAACGGGGCCTGTGTCCCAGTTGGGAAACTGCCATGGGCGTCGCTAATAGGGACTGGAAGGTGCTGGAGGACTGACTGGGAATTGCACTTCCAACCGTTCAGGGGCGAGGGCCACCGTGGGCTGACGGTGATATGACACCCAGGGTTCAGTGCCCCAGTGTCCAAAGCAGGGAGTCACGGGAACACGGTACAGAGGAGCCCACGGGAACACGGTAGAGGAGCCAAAGGGAACCATTTGGGACCAGAACATTGTGAACATCCTGTTACTCTGGTTTTCTTTGATCCTCAAGTAATTTTCTGTTCGTTTTTTTTTAACCACGTTCTGTTTCATCAATAAACTTTTAACAGGAAAATATTTGAATTGGTTGGACTTTTCCTGATTAAATTTGTTCACTTTCGGGTAAGTGGGTGAGAGGGGTTGACAGGCTCTTTAACAGAAAGTGAGTCCCTCTAAGGTAGTTGGCAAAGGAGCCAGAGGGGTAGAGGGCATTTGAATTTTCTTTGAGACAATGTTTGAAAATGGAGTTCAGGAAGTCAATTGTGACTGACTAATTTATCAATGTTCTCTGAGGAAGTGACAAGGGATGTCAATAGATGTGCTTTATCTGGATTTCCAGAAAGTATTTCCCAAGGTGCCACATCAAAGGTTATTACACAAAATAAGAGCTCATTGTGTGGGGGGCAACATATCAGCATGGATAGAGGATTGGTTAGTGAACAGGAAGCAGCCAGTAGGTATAAATGGGTCATTTCTGGGTGGGTAAGATGTGACAAGTGGAATGTCACCAGGATCAGTGCTGGGCTCTCAACCATTTACAATCTGTATGAATGTGTTGGATGACGGGATTGAATGTCTGGCGGCTAAATTTTCTGATGCCTCAAAGACCGGGAGGAAAGTAATTTGTGAAGTGGATTTAAGGACTCTGCAAAGGACTACGAACGGGTTAAGTGAGTGGGTAAAAAACTGACAGATGGAACATAACTTTGGAAAATATGAATTGTCCACTTTGTCAGAAAGTATTAAATAAAACAATATTATTTAAATTGAGAGATTGCAAAACTCTGAGGTACAGAGGGATCGGGGGTGCCTGATCCCAAGTTAGTCTGCAGGTACAGCAAGTGATTAGGAAGGCCAATGGAATATTCTTGTTTATTGCAAAGGAAATGAAATATAAAAGTAGGGATGTTTTGCTGCAGTTGTACAAGGTCTTTAATGAGACCATATTTCGAGCACTGTGTACAGTTTGGGTCTCCTTATTTCAGAAATGAGATACGTGCATTAGAAGCAGCAAAGAGAAGGTTGACTCCCCGGATTCCTGGATTGAGGGGGTTATCCTCTGAGGAAAGGTTTGACAGGTTGGGCCTGTATCCATTGCAGTTTAGAAGAATGAGAAATTATGTTAGAGACGCTAAGTGGAATTGATGGAGAGAATGCTGAGAGGATGTTTCCCCTTGTGGCAGAGACTAGGATGAGGGGATACCATTTACAAATAAGGGGTCTCTTATTTAAAATGCCGATCAGGATGATTATTTTTCCCCTGATGGCTGTGGGTCTGTTAATCTTTCTTCCCCAGAGAGTGGTGGAGGCAGGGCCATTGAATCTGCTTTGAGGCTGAATTTTATAGATTCTTGATTGACAAGGGAGTGAAAGGGTGGAGAAGGAAAGTGGAGTTGAGACCACAATCTGATTAGCCCTGATTTCATTGAATGATGGAGCAGGCTCGAGGGGCCGAATGGTCAACTCTTAATTTATATTGACCCTTAACACCCCCACTTTCCCAAACTCTGAAATGATTCACAGTGATAGTCCTTATTGGTGGCAGTGGTTAGATTTTATTCAGTATAAATAAGAGCTGACACAGTCTAATGTCTGAGCAGTAGTATCAAAGTGCAGCAGCATTACCATTGCATTCTGGGTAGAAGCACCATCTCCATTGATTCTCTCTGGAGTGTGTATCAGTGCCTTGATGCTGTCACAATGTTGTCTCAATCCCTTGGACACATTCACCATTTCATCTCCTGCTGGGTCTCAAATAGCTGTGTTTGGGACCCGGTCTTCAGTCCTTTTCAACATGAATTTACACTTGCTGTTTTTCACATGTAACAAATCACATCTGCACACTCACACCGGTCCAAAATTGCCCATAGTGTTGGGTGGGGCTACTGGGTTATGGGGATAGGGTGGAGGTGTGGATCTTGGGTAGGGTGCTCTTTCCAAGAGCCGGTGCAGACTCGATGGGCCGAATGGCCTCCTTCTGCACTGTAAATTCTATCTATGGTATCCCAAAATCATGTCACACATTCTTAACTCTCAGATGTGCTGATGAAAAGACCAAAGTGAGTCTGTCTTTCTGATCTCCCCCTGTTAAGGTGCTGATATTTTATGTAGCGGCTGGACTTCTTTAAAACAAAATTCATGGACAAGGATGTAAATATTTCCAAGAGAAAGTGATCAACTCATTCATCCCATCTACACATTCCAGACTTTCACTGGAATTTAGGTGGATACCAGATTGAAATATTCCATTTGGACGTACCGGAGGGACAGTATTCCAATTCATTTATTGTCCAGGACAATATATTCACAAGATCTTTAAAACAGAAATTAAACATTCCCAATTGATTTCAGATATTAACATATTCTGTTTGTTCTTTCTGGTCGATGTCAGGCTGGGGATGTTCACCTTGGGAGTAAAGGAGATTGAGGGGAGATTTGATAGAGGTGGACAAGATTACAACAGGTTTCGATAAGGTGGATAAAGAAAAGCTGTTCCCATTAGCTGAAGGGACGAGGACGAGGGAGGGGCACAGATTTTAGATTTTGGGTAAGAGATGCAGGGGGATTATGAGGGAGAATATTTTGATGCAGCGAATGGTAATGACCTGGAACTCGCTGCCTGTGAAATGAAGACCATGGAAGATTTCAAACAGATACTGAATGGGCATTTAGGGATCAAAACTTGCAGGGCTACAGGGATAGAACAGGGCAATGGGTCTGACTGGTTTGCAACAGGGAATCGATGCGCTGAATAGCCTCCTTCTCTGACCTCATGACCATAAGACATAGGAGCAGAATTAGGCCGCTCGGCCCATCGAGTCTACTCTGCCATTCAATCATGGCTGATATTTTTCTCAACCCCATTCTCCTGCCTTTTCCCCATAACCCTTGATCCCCTTATTAATCAAGAACCTATCTATCTCTGCCTTAAAGGCATTCAGTGACTTGACCTCCACAGCCTTCTGCAGCAGAGTTCCACAGATTCACCACCCTCTGGCTTACGAAATTCCTCCTCATTTCTGTTTTAAAGGATCGTCCCTTTAGTCTGATGCTGTGCCCTTGGGTTCTAGTTATTCCTCCCAGTGGAACCATCCTCTCCACGTACTCTGATCTAAAAAGTACAATTTCAGCAGCTCCAGTCTCTCCAATTCACTGAAGTCTCATCCCTGCTCCCATTCTCGTAAATCTCCTCTGCACCCTCTCCGAGAACTTCACATTTTTCCTAACATGTGGGGCCCCATTTATAGGGTTCCTTTCTCGAGTGATAGAATCGAAAAGCAGGGAGGTTATGTTCAACTTGTTTAGAACCAGGGTTAGACTACACTGGGAGCACTGTCAACATTCTGATCTCCATTTAGAAAAAGGAAATAGAGGCACTGGAGAAGGAGCAACAAAGATTCACAAAAATAATACCAGGCCCGAGATCATTTAACCCTCAGAAAAAGCTGGGACTGCTTTTCTCTAGAAAAGAGAAGACTGAAGGGTGACCTGATGGGAGTCTAAGATTATGCAGTGGTTCAATAATCCAATAGGAATTTCAATGGGAAACCTCTTACCGAGCGAGTGGTGAGAACATGGAACTCACGACCACAGCGAGTGGTTGAGGAGAACAGCATGAATACATTGAAGGGGAAGCTGTATACATACATGAGGGAGAAAGGAATAGAAGGAGATGCTGATGGTGGAGAAGAAGAGGGGTGGGTGGAGGATCATGTGGAGCATAAATACTGACACAGACCAATTGCTCCGACTGGCCTGGCCCTGTGCTGTAGACTCAATGGAACAGAGACAAATGTATTTATGTGAGATCCACCTGTAGTGGTAGAAATAACAATATTTACTACTCAGGATAAAATAAGTATCCTTCATCAGTTTGTGGATCATTTCAGTGGAAATGTGCTCTCCCAGGCTCAGCATCAGCCCACTGGAAGCAAAGTCAGGAGACCGGCCAGTCCAGCAGAAAGAAACTCTCCGACACTCCCACTTCATCGACTGTGAGCATGTCAGTCGTGGATGACAGCAGCAATAACAGCAGAATCTAACCCTTGTAATTGCTTGTGAACTCGCTGATGTGTCTGCAGGTTGGCTGACTTGTGTGAATCCCTTCCCACAAACAGAACAGATGAATGGTCTCTCCCCGGTGTGAACTCTCTGATGTGTCAGCAGGCTAGATGACTGAGTGAATCCCTTCCCACACTGAGAGCAGAGGAATGGCCTCTCCCCAGTGTGAACTCGCTGGTGTTTTAACAGGGTGGATGAATCTCTGAATCCCTTTCCCCACACAGTGCAGGTGAATGGCCTCTCCCCAGTGTGAATTCGCTGGTGAGAGAGCAGGGTGGAGGACTGTGTGAATCCCTTCCCACATTCGGAGCAAGTGAACGGCCTCTCCCCATTGTGAACTCGCTGGTGTATCAGCAGCTTGGACAACTGAATGAATCCCTTCCCACATTCTGAGCAGGTGAACGGCCTCTCTCCAGTGTGAACCGGCTGGTATGTCAGTAAGTGGGTTAACTGCGTGAATCCCTTCCCACACTGAGAGCAGGTGAATGGCCTCTCACCCGTATGAACCCACTGGTGTTTCTGTAGATTGGATGAATTAGTAAATCCTTTGTCACACTGGGAGCAGGTGAATGGCTTCTCCCCAGTGTGAACTCTGGTGTGTCTGCAAATGGGATAACAGAGTGAACGCCTTCCCACATTCAGAGCAGGTGAATGGCCTCTCACCAGTGTGAACTCGCTGGTGGGACTGCAGGTTGGATGAGCGACTGAATCCCTTCCCACAATCACAGCAGGTGTATGGCCTCACCCCGGTGTGAACTCGCTGGTGCATCAGCAGGTTGGATGAATCACTGAACCCTGTCCCACAGTCAGAGCTGGTGAACGGCCTCTCTCCAGTGTGACTGCGTCGATGTATTTCCACCTCAGACAGAGCTTTGAATCCCTTCCCACAGTCCCCACATTTCCATGGTTTCTCCATAGTGCGGGTCACCTTGTGTCTCTCCAGGTTCGATGATAAGTTGAAGCCTCGTTCTTATAGAGCACGGGTGCAGTCTCCCCGCTGTGAATGGTGTGATGTTTTGTCAGGCTGTGTAACTGGTGAAAGATCTTTCACAGTCAGTTCACTGGAACTCTCTCACGCGGGTGTGTGTTGTGTGGGTCTCGTTGCTTTTCCAGTCACACTGATGTTTGAAATCTTTTGAAGCTGACAGTTCAGGAAAACATTTGTCCTTCTAGACTCAAAGCCCGATGATATTCAGATTCCAGGGAATTGAGTGACTCTGTCAGATCGAGACATGATGTTTGATATTTCTGTCTGTAATTTCTTCTCGCCTAATATCCTGTAAAAATAATTTTAAAAGTCATCACTGTCAGTGTAGGATAGAAACTCAAGTGAAGACAATTCTAGTTCCTATGGAACATTTTTTCCTCTCTCTTATTCCCCGAAAGCTGCAAATCTCCATCCCACACACGCTCCCTCCATTCTCACTTTGCTGGATCCCTGGGGTGTGCTTCCAGCCATTAAAGCAGTTGTCTGTCATCACCCTCTGTCTCCATCAGCTATGCCAATTTTGAATCCACCATATCATGTTACCTGTATCCCATGTGCTTTTGCCTTCTTTATAAAGTCTCCCCTGTGGGATCTTGTCAAAGGCTTTGCTTAAATCCAGCAAACTGCATCAACTGCACTACCCTCATCTACACAGCTGGTCACATAAAAAATCAATTCAAATTTGTTAGGCATAACCTCCCTCTAACAATGCCATGCTGACTATTCCTGATTAAATCTCGCCTCTCCAAGTGAAGATAAGTCTCTCTCCTTCTGTATGTTCTCCAATAGTTTCCCTACCACTGACCTGAGAAGTTCCCTGGCTTATCTCTACAACCTTTCTTAAACAGTGGGACCACATCAGCTGTTCTCCAGTCCCCTGGCACCTCCTTTGTGGCCAGAGAGGAATTAAAAATTTGGGTCAGAGCCCCTACAATATCCTCCCTCACGTCCCACAGCATCCTGGGACACAATTCATCCAGACCTGGAGATTTGTCCACCTTTAAGCCTGCCAACACTTCCAATAACTTGTCACTCCCTATGTCAATTTGCTCAAGAACCTCACAGTCTCTCTGCCTGAGTTCTATATCTACCTCCTCATTCTCGTGGCTGAAGACAGATGTGAAGTATTTGTTCAACACCCGACCACAGTCCTCTGGCTCCACCCACAGATTGTCCCTTTGGCCCTAATAGTAACACTGTTCTTGATCTGATGAAAGATCATGCTGACCTGAAACATTAACTCTGTTTCTCTCCACAGAGGCTGCCAGATGTGCTTAAGATTTCCAGCATTTGTTTTTCTTTAAATCACAGCAGTCCAGGTGGTGCCTAACCAGGATTTTATATATCTATGCTTCTCCAGTCACACAGATACTGGAAATCCTTCCCTCAACTTTGCATCTCCTACTCTCAGAGGCAGTAGGTTCCAGGTTGTTACCACTCACTTTACATGTACACAAGGCTGCTTGAGGAGTTTATTTGGCCCATTTTCCCCATGCCAGAGTTCGATTATTTTGTTTTATTTTTCAGAATGTATCAAATTCCCTTTTGTAAGTTACAGTCCAATGAGGCTCGAGCACAATTTATAGACGGCACATTCCAAATCACAACAACTCGCTGTGTTTTACAACAAATAATTGTGCATATGGGGTGTCGGGAGTTTCACAGAGTATTCAAAATGGTGTCAATGACGTGGTTATTACACAAAATTAAGACTCAATCTTTATCAATGATTCTGGTGGGGACATGGAGTGTAATATATCCTTGTATGCGGACAATTAGAACAAATCTACATTTCTATAAAACCTCTCACTCCCACTGGACCTCCTGAAATGTTTTAAAGCCAATGGAGTACTTCAGAAACATATTCACTGTTGTAATGTAGGAAGCTGTAAGTACACATGTGTAATCACATTTAGTTTTAAAATTGTTATTTTCATAGTGTATTCACTGTCATTAGTAACAAGGTCAAGGAAGCCCTTTTATACCTCGAACACGTGGCTTCCTGCTGCCATTTTGTCTTCTGTACCGTTCCTATATAAACTATGTATTGATTTCATAGCAAAAAACAATAATTAAATTCATGATTATTCAGTAGTGAACATTGATTATCATTAGTGAATTGGTGTATTGGGTAATTATTTTGTAAAGACTAGATCTTGATTTAAAAAGATAAACAGTATCAACCAAAATGTTTCTAGAAACAGCAGAACTATCAGTATTTGTTTGAAAAAATAAATTCCTTGTAATTTTGAGAAGTTACAAGACATCATATTCTGCCAAGACTATGTGGGCCAGGCAGTGGTGTAATGGTATTGTTACTGGGCTAGTAATCCAGAGACCCAGGTTAATGCTCTGGGGATCTGGGATTGAATCTGCCTGTGATAGATAATGATATTGAATAAAAGTCTCAAATGAAAAGTCTAATAATTGTTGTAAAAACCCGTCTGGTTCACTAATGTCCTTTAGGAGATATGCTCTCCTTGCGTGGCCTGGCCTACATGTGACTACAGATCCACAGAAATGTTGTGGTTGATTTGTAAGTGTTCTCGGAAATAGCCTCACAAGTCATGCAGTTCAAGGGCAATTGGAATGAGCAGTAAATGCTGGCCCAGCCAGTGACGCCCACCTCCCATGAATGAATAATTTTTAAGAAGACACTGTTCAGTTTGAAGATGAGTAAGAAACTGTCCCTTTGATTTGATTTATTGTCACGTGTACCGAGGTACAGTGAAAAGTATTGTTCTGCGTACAGTCCAGATAGATCGTTCCAGACATGAAAAAATAAAGTGCGAATCTTGGCAGTTTGCTCAATTTACAAAATAATTTAATGGCTTTGTTGACACAGATTAACATTTTAATCACCATCTAAAACATTTCTAACGGTACTTGGTGCTCATATAGACAGACACAAACAACACTGTAACTGAATTAGAGGAAATGTCAGAGATTTAACAAAATCACCTTGATAAATTCGACCTTAATGATAGAGAAATAGGAAAAGCCACTCAGGGAGATGTGGAACTCCAGGCTCAGTGCGGATTTGCTGTCACCCCTCCTTTCTTATACATGAACGGGATTTAGGCTGCAGAATGTTTCACACCAAAACACAGAGTGGTCAAATCTAAGCAACACATAATTCTCAATTCTCTTCCATGTAACGATATTTGACTTTGTTCAAAAGCTGACTGTGGTCAATCTCAACAAAGATTCATGGGATTTCTGTTACCCAGTGACACGATTTCTTGGGTCAGTCATGTTTGCAATTCAATGGGGGCTTCCGGTTGCGGCGGTGACCAGCTAAGCGGCACGTTTCGGCGGCTCCAGCTCCAACAGACCTTCGGGCTCTTTTAAGAGCCCCAACGGGAAATTTTCGCGCGACGAAACCCGGTGTGGGGTGAGTGAATAGGGAGTCCACCCCAACGAAAGAGGAAAATATCGGCGGCTGCAGCGCGAGGAATCATCGACGATAGGGACAGAAAGGAAAAAGAAACAAGATGGCAGCGGAGAAAGCCCAGGCGACATGGGGACCCGATCAAGACGAATTTTTAAGACGGTGTGTGGAGCTACTAAAGAAGGAGGTGCTGACCCCGATGCTACAGGCAATTGAGGGGCTTAAGGAGGCACAAAGGACCCAGGAGACAGAGCTCCGCGTGGTGGAGCAGAAGGTGACGGATAATGAGGACGAGATCCTGGGTTTGGCGGTCAAAACACAGACGCACGAGGCGCTCCACAAAAAGTGCATTGAAAGGATTGAGGCCCTAGAAAACAGAGCACGAAGGAAGAACCTTCGGATTCTGGGTCTCCCAGGGGGAGTGGAAGGAGCGGACTGCGGGGCTTACGTGAGCACGATGCTAAGCTCGCTGATGGGAGCTGAGGCCCCTTCGGGCCCCTTAGAAGTGGAGGGGGCTCATCGGGTCCCGGCGAGGAGACCAAAAGCAGGAGAACCACCTAGGGCGACAATCATGCGATTTCACCGCTTTAATGATAGAGAAGTGGTTCTGAGATGGGCCAAAAAGGTACGGAGTAGTAGATGGGAGAATGCAGTGGTACGGGTGTACCAGGATTGGAGTGCGGAGGTGGCGAGAAGGAGGGCGAGTTTTAATCGAGCCAAGGAGGTGTTACACAAGAAGAAGGTGAAGTTCGGGATGCTGCAGCCGGCACGACTATGGGTCACGTACCAGGAGAGACATCACTACTTCGAAATGGCGGAAGAAGCATGGACCTTTATTAAAGGTGAGAAATTGGATCGGAACTGAGGGACTGATATTACAGGGAAATGTTACTGTCGATGTATATAGAGAAGTAAATTGGGAAGGGGGGAGACACTAAGAAATGTGGGTGCCGGTGGGGGGGGAAAGAAGGGACATAGGCGGATGATGAGGAGTGGGGTGGGAAAGGGAGCTGCGCCACAAGAGGCGGGTCAGCTACAGAGATGTTCCCGCGCCAGAAAGATAATGGCGGGAAGATAGGCGCAAGGTAGATGGGAGTTCCCCACACGGGGGGGGGGTCAAGGAGTGAGCAGGAGAAGCCGGGGTCAGTTGAAGTCAGCTGACTTGCAGAAGTAATATGGGGGGAGCAATCACGCTAGAGGGGGATCTAGCGGGGGGGGGGGGGGGGGAGGGGGAGGGGGGGAGGATAACTGGGTTGCTGCTGCAGAAATCAAAGAGGAACTGGCTAAAGAAAGGGTGGTTGGGGCTGGAATGCTGGACACCTGGGGAATGAGTGGGAGCGCGGAATCGGGACGTGGGACTGGCCTAGAGAAGGTGATGGCTAGTCAACACGGGAAGGGGGCAGGTAGCCCCCTAGTGAGGCTGATCACGTGGAACGCGTGAGGCCTAAATGGACCGATTAAAAGGGCCCGAGTGCTCGCGCACCTGAAAGGACTGAGGGCAGACGTGGCTATGCTCCAGGAGACGCACCTGAAGGTGGCGGACCAAGTTAGGTTAAGGAAAGGATGAGTGGGACAGGTGTTCCACTCAGGGCTAGATGCAAATAACAGAGGGGTGGCCATACTGGTGGGGAAACGGGTAGCAATCGAAGCAAGGAGCATTGTAGCAGATAGTGGAGGCAGATATGTAATGGTGAGTGGCAGGCTGGAGGGAATGGAGGTTGTGCTGGTTAACGTATATGCCCCGAATTGGGACGATGCGGGATTTATGAGGCGGATGCTGGGACGTATACCGGACCTGGAGGTAGGAAACTTGATACTGGGAGGTGACTTCAACACCGTGCTGGACCCAGGGTTAGATAGATCCAGATCTAAGACCAGAAGAAGGCCGGCAGCGGCCAAGGTGCTTAAGGGGTTTATGGACCAAATGGGGGGAGTGGATCCATGGCGATTTCTTCGACCGAGGGCCAGGGAGTTCTCCTTCTTCTCCCATGTTCATAAAGTGTACTCCCGGATAGATTTTTCTGTTTTGGGAAGGTCGTTGATCTCGAGGGTGGAAGAAGCTGAGTATTCAGCCATAGCTATTTCGGATCATGCCCCACATTGGGTGGACCTGGAACTAGGAGAGGAGAGGGAGCAGCGAGCACTCTGGCGATTAGATGTGGGATTGTTGGCGGATGAGGGAGTCTGTGGAAGAGTGCGGGGATGTATCGAGAGGTACCTGGAGGCCAATGACGACGGGGAGGTCCGAGTGGGAGTGGTATGGGAAGCACTAAAGGCGGTGGTCAGAGGAGAGCTGATCTCCATCAGGGCCCACAAAGGGAAAACAGAGGCCAAGGAAAGGGAAAGACTACTGGGGGAGATCTTAAGGGTGGATAGGGAATTTGTGGAGACCCCGGAGGAGGGACTGTACAGGGAGAGATGACGACTCCAGACGGAGTTTGACCTTCTGACCACCAGGAGGGCGGAGGTGCTGTGGAGGAAGGCACAGGGGGTGAGGTATGAGTATGGGGAAAAAGCTAGTCGCTTGTTGGCCCATCAGCTGCGAAAGAGGACAGTGGCGAGGGAGATAGGGGGAATTAGAGACGAAAAGGGAGCTACGGTGCGGAGAGCAGGGAAGATAAACGGGGTGTTTAAGACCTTTTACGAAGGACTGTATAGGTCCCAACCCCCGGAGGGAAAAGAGGAGATGCGGCAGTTCCTCGACCAATTAAGGTTCCCGAGGGTGGAGGAGCAGGAGGCGGAAGGCCTGGGGGCACCAATTGGGGTGGACGAGGTTACCAAGGGGCTGGGGAATATGCAGGCAGGGAAGGCTCCGGGACCAGATGGGTTCCCGGTGGAATTTTATAGAAAATATGTGGACCTGCTGGCCCCGCTGTTGGTGAGGACTTTTAACGAGGCCAGGGAAGGAGGGACTCTACCCCCGACAATGTCAGAGGCGACGATATCGCTAATTTTGAAGCGGGATAAAGATCCGCTGCAGTGCGGGTCCTATAGGCCTATTTCACTATTAAATGTGGACGCCAAATTGCTAGCAAAGGTGCTGGCATCGAGGATAGAGGACTGTGTCCCGGGGGTGGTGCATGAAGACCAGACAGGGTTCGTAAAGGGGAGACAACTAAATGTCAACGTGCGACGGCTATTAGGGGTGATAATGATGCCCCCAGTAGAGGGGGAGGCAGAGATAGTGGTGGCAATGGATGCAGAGAAGGCATTTGACAGGGTGGAGTGGGAATACCTATGGGAGGTGCTAAGGAGGTTCGGGTTCGGGAACGGGTTTATTAGCTGGGTCAAACTCCTTTATGGGGCCCCAATGGCAAGTGTGGTCACGGGTCGGCAAAGATCGGAGTATTTCCGACTATACAGGGGAACAAGGCAGGGATGCCCGCTATCTCCATTACTGTTCGTGTTGGCAATTGAACCACTGGCCATGGCGCTGAGAGACTCCAGGAAATGGAGAGGGGTGATTAGAGGGGGAGAAGAACACCGAGTGTCGCTCTACGCGGATGACCTACTGTTGTATGTGACGGACCCAGTGGGGGGGATGACAGAGGTCATGCAGATATTGAGGGAGTTTGGAGATTTCTCGGGATATAGGCTTAACATGGGGAAGAGTGAACTTTTCGTGATACACCCTGGGGACCAGAGTAGAGGGATAGAAGGCCTGCCTCTAAGGAAGGTGGAAAGAAACTTCCGATACCTGGGGATTCAGATCGCCAGGAGCTGGGGAACCTTGCACAGACTTAATCTGACATGATTGGTAGAACAAATGGAGGAGGACTTTAAGAGGTGGGACATGCAGCCACTGTCATTGGCGGGCAGAGTGCAGGCAATTAAGATGATGGTCCTCCCGAGGTTCCTATTTGTATTCCAGTGTCTCCCTATACTAATTACTAGGCCTTCTTTAAAAAAATAGACAGGAGTATCACGAGCTTCGTGTGGGCAGGGCAAGTCCCGAGGGTAAGGAGGGGGTTCTTACAACGTAGCAGAGACAGAGGGGGACTGGCGCTGCCGAATTTGGGCGACTACTATTGGGCCGTCAATGTGGCGATGATCCGTAAATGGATGATGGAGGGAGAGGGAGCGGCGTGGAAAAGACTGGAGAGAAAGTCCTGTAAAGGGACGAGTCTAGAGGCGCTGGTGACGGCGCCACTACCGCTCTCACCAAAAAGATTTACCACAAACCCAGTGGTGGCGGCAACATTAAATATCTGGGGACAATGGATAAATGGGCAGGGTAAATTCCTCTTCCTCGTGCGCCAGGCTTAGCCTGATTCAATTTAAGGCGCTACATAGAGCACACATAACGGGAGAAAGGTTGAGCAGGTTCTTCGGAGTGGAGGACAAGTGTGGGAGGTGCGGCGGAAGCCCGGCAAACATATGTTTTGGTTGTTCCCGGCACTGGAGGGGTACTGGAGGGGTGTGACGGGAGTGATTTCGAAGGTGGTGAAGGTCCGGGTCAAACCAGGCTGGGGGTTAGCTTTATTTGGAGTTGCGGATGAGCCGGGAGTGCAGGAGGCGAAAGAGGCCGATGTTGTGGCCTTTGCGTCCCTAGTAGCCCGGCGTAGGATTTTACTCATGTGGAAGGAAGCGAAACCCCCCAAAGTGTCATTTGTCCCTCTCTGTGTGACCCTGAAGGACTGTGTCCAGGCTGAAGTTCTGTTCCTGCCGTGTAATCCTCCCAGATTGTCCTTTCTGAACTCCAGACAGGTGAAGTTAAACACTCAGGTGGGAAAGACAAAACACACAACAGGTTTAAACAAAGCTGATTTATTTGACATTAATCCACAATATTAAACTTCATTCCAGTTACTCACAGCAGAAACAAACTCCAACTGTCAGAATGAACATGGTTCAGTCCTGGATGTGATTAACAGCAGCAATAACAGCAGAACCCAACCCCTGTAATCATAGAATTTACAGTGCAGAAGGAGGCCATTCGGCCCATCAAGTCTGCACCGGCTCTTGGAAAGAGCACACTACCCAAGGTCCACACCTCCACCCTATCCCCATAATCAGTAACCCCACCTAACACTAAGGGCAATTTCAGACACTAAGGGCAATTTATCATGGCCAATCCACCTAACCTGCACATCTTTGGACTGTGGGAGGAAACTGGAGCACCCGGAGGAAACCCACGCACACACGGGGAGGATGTGCAGACTCTGCACAGACAGTGACCCAAGCCGGAATCGAACCTGGGACATATAAGAACATAAGAACTAGGAACAGGAGTAGGCCATCTGGCCCCTCGAGCCTGCTCCGCCATTCAATGAGATCATGGCTGATCTTTGTGGACTCAGCTCCACTCTCCGGCCCGTACACCATATCCCCGAATCCCTTTATTCTGTAGAAAGGTATCTATCTTTTTCTTAAAAACGTTTAAAGGAGCCTCAACTGCTTCACTGGGCAAGGAATTCCAGAGATTCACAACCCTTTGGGTGAAGAAGTTCCTCCTAAACTCGGTCCTAAATCTATTTCCCCTTACTTTGAGGCTATGCCCCCTAGTTCTGCTTTCCCCGACCAGTGGAAACAAGCTGCCCGCATCTATCCTATCTATTCCCTTCATAATCTTATATGTCTCAATAAGATCCCCCCGCATCCTTCTGAACTCCAATGAGAACAGTCCCAGTCTACTCAACCTCTCGTCATAATCTAATCCCCTCAACTCTGGGATCAACCTAGTGAATCTCCTCTGCACTCCCTCCAGTGCCAACATGTCCTTTCTCAGGTAAGGAGACCAAAACTGAACACAATACTCCAGATGTGGCCTCACCAACACCTTATACAATTGCAGCATAACCTCCCTAGTCTTGAACTCCATCCCTCTAGCAATGAAAGACAAAACTCGATTAGCCTTCTTAATCACCTGTTGCACCTGCACACCAACTTTTTGCGACTCGTGCACCAGCACACCCAGGTCCCTCTGCACAGCAGCATGTTTTAACATCTTACCGTTTAAATAATAATCCATTCTGCTGTTATTCCTCCCAAAATGGATAGCCTCACACTTGGCAACATTGAATTCCATCTGCCAGACCCTAGCCCATTCACCTAAACTATCCAAATCATTCTGCAGACTTCCGGTATCCTCTGCCCTTTTTGCTTTACCACTCATCTTAGTGTAGTCTGCAAACTTTGCCACATTGCACTTGGTCCCCAACTCCAAATCATCTATGTGGATGATCCTGGAGCTGTGAAGCAATTGTTCTAACTACTGTGCTGCCCTTAATCACCGTGAATTCACTGGTGTGTCAGTGGGTGAGAAGACCAAGTGAATATCTTGCCGCACACACAGCTGGTGAACAGCCTCTTACTCGTGTGAATGTGTTTGTGTGACAGCAGATTCGATTGATTTTAAATCTCTCCTCACACTCTGAACTTTGAAAAGTGTGGACAAGTGGATGTGTGTTGAGGTGGGATGACTGAGCTAATCTCTGACCACATATGAAACAGATGTACAGTCTCTGCCCAGTGTGAGTGCGCTGATGGACACTGAGTCCACATGTTCACTTGAATCAGTCCCACTGTGAGAGATTCTGAACAGTCTCTTGTCAGTGTATTTTATAACACTTTCCACAATCCAGACATTTAGAATATCTTCAGTCAGTGCAAACTCACTGGTGTGTTAACAGGTTGAATGACTGAGTGAATCCCTCCCCCTCCCC
Organism: Scyliorhinus torazame; assembly: GCF_047496885.1. Classification (NCBI taxonomy): domain Eukaryota; kingdom Metazoa; phylum Chordata; class Chondrichthyes; order Carcharhiniformes; family Scyliorhinidae; genus Scyliorhinus; species Scyliorhinus torazame. The sequence continues at coordinate 112,683,783 of NC_092711.1, forward strand.
ACACATGGAACAGGTGAATGACTTCTCCCCGGTGTGAACTCACTGATGTTGCTGTAGGATGGACAATCGCCTGAACCTCTTCCTGCACTGAGAGCAGGTGAATGGAGTGGAACCGGAGTGACTGCACTGGTGAACCATCAGTGAATGTGGGTTTTTACAGCTAAGACTGTGACAGGAGCATTTAAACCCTCTCTCTGCAGTATGAACTCACTGTGTGTGGGGAGGCTGGCTGGAGGAGTTGGACACGGAGAGATATTTGTCCAGGTGGATTGGTGGAAGTGAGGAAACTAGCAGAGGTAGCTGATTGGATTGTCTCACACTTATTGGAGGGGAGGATGGAGGAGACAGGGGAGAGGGAGAACATTTCAAAAGGAACTAACTTGTCTTCGAGATATTAAAAAGATTCAACATGATGTGGGTGAAATAGAAAGTTGACTTATTTCAGTTTGATTCACAGAATTAACCACTATAATTGGGCTGTGATTTATTATCAGCAGGAACAGGCCCCAATGAACATGGTTCAGTCCTGGATGTGATTAACAGCAAAGTCCAATCACCATCGTTACTCGTGAAGTCGCTGGTGTCTCAGCAGGGCGGATGAGTGAGTGAATCTCTTCTTACACACAAAGCAGGTGAATGGCCTCTCCCCCGTGTGAACACGCTGGTGTGTCCGCAGATTGGATAAGGTAGTGACTCTCTTCCCACCCCTGGAGCAGGTGAATGGGACCAATGATGTGTGAGTGCGCTGGTGTATCAGCAGGGCAGATGACTGAATGAATCCCTTCCCACAACTGGTACAGGTGAATGGCTTCTCCCCAGTGTGAGTGTGCTGATGTATCAGCTGGTTGGATAAGGTAGTGAATCCCTTCCCACACATGGAGCAGGTGAATGGTTTCTCCCCAGTGTGAACTCTCTGGTGTATAACCAGGTGGGATGACCGAGTGGGATGACCGAGTGAATCCCTTCCCACACTCAGAGCAGGTGAATGGCCTCTCCCCAGTGTGGGCGCGCTGATGTATAGTGAGTTGAGAGGACCATCTGAACCCAGTCCCACAGTGAGAGCACCTAAACGGTGTCTTGTTAGTGTGAACACGCCGATGTCGCATAAGTTCCCAGGACCTTTTAAAGCACTTCTCACAGTCTGAGCATTTAAAAGGTCTCTCCCCAGTGTGAACGCGTTGGTGTACGGTGCGTTGAGATGGCCATTTGAACCCAGTCCCACAGTGAGAGCACCTAAACGGTCTCTTGTCAGTGTGAATACGTTGGTGGGACATAAGTTCGCTGGAACCTTTAAAGCACTTCCTGCATTCTCGACACTTAAACGGTTTCTCTTCAGTGTGAATTTGCTGGTGTTTTACCAGAATCTTTGACGTCATGAATCCCTTCCCACACACAAGAGCAGGTGAACGGCCTCTCTCCAGTGTAACTGCGTCGATGGGTTTCCAACTCAGACGGGTGTCTGAATCCATTCCCACAGTCCCCACATTTCAACGGTTTATGTCTGGTCTGACTGCATTTATGTTTTGACAGCCCAGATGATCGACTGAATCCTCGTCCACACACACAACACGTGTACGGTTTCTCCCCACTGTGAACGATGCTTTTTCCTTCCATGTTCGAAATTCGATGATATAAAGTCACAATAAATTGGGTGACTGTCAGATCCTGATGCGATGTTCGATTTGAGTTTCCCAACAAATCCCCTTCTAATACCCTGTGAAATAGATTTAAAACAGAAAATAGGGAGTGAGAGAGAACCCACAAAAACACAAAGGCAGGTTGTGAAATTGAGCTGAACGAATCTGGTCATTTGTGGGGGCGGCACTGGGAAAAAGTGACCATGAAAACTGCTGGATTGTCAGAAAAACCCAGCTGGTTCACTGATGTCCTTCAGGGAAGAGAACCGACCACCTGGTCTGGATCTACAGAAGACTCGGTCCTTTATGTCTTCAACTCAAACAGAACTTAGAATCTCCAAACTCTGAAGTTCTACCATCACCAAGAAAGAGCTGAGTGCTCAGCCATTCTTAGGCATTTAAGACTCAACCTCATTGCTGTGGGTGCTTCCACACGGAGGCCAGACTGGGTAAGGATGACAGATTTCCTTCAAGGACATTTACCAGATGGGTTTTTACAACAATCAGCAGTAGTTTCATGGTCGTCATTAGACTTTTTAAATTCCATATTTTTATTCAATTCAAATTCCACCATCTGCCCTGGTGGGATTCAAACCCATTTCCCCAGAGCATTACCCTGGGTCTCTGGATTACAAGTGCAGTGACAATACCACTACGCCAATGTGTCCCCCTTTGTGATGTATGTTAACACCATCACCTTCAAGTTCCCCTCAAAATCACACAGCAGCCTGACTAGTCTGACCCAATACAAGAGGAACTGGAATTTCCTCCATTTAAATACTGGGAAAATGAAGTCATTGTCTTCAGTCCCCGCTACAAACTCCACTCCCTGAACACCAACTCCAACCCTCTCCCTGGCAACTGAGTGAGGTTGACGCAAACTCTTCACAACTTCAGAATAATATTTGACCCAAGATGGGTGTACAAGCACAAATCCCCATCATCACCATGACCACCATTTCCACATCAGGAACTTCACCCAACTGCACCCTAATCCGAGTTCATCTATTGCTGAAACTCCCATCCATTCCTGTTACCTCTCAACTTATTATCCTACACACTCCCGGCCAGCCTCCCAGATTCATCCTCCCTGTAATCCTGGGGTCACACAAAACTCTGCTGCCTGTGTGCTTATTCACACCAAGTCCTGTTCACCCATCACCCCTATGCTCACTGACCGACCGCTGTAATCTCCTCCAGCCTCACAACCCTCTGGGATATCTGCACTTCCTCTAATTCCTGAACATTCTGATATTAACTGTGCCACCATTTGTGGCTGCACCTTCATTTTCCCAAGGCCATAAATTGTGGAATTTCCTCCCTAAACCTTTCCGCCTCTCAATCCAACTTTCCTCCTTTAGGATATTCCTTCAAACCTACCTCTTTGATCAAACTTTTGGCCATCAGCCTTAATATCCTCCTTACGTGGCTCAGTGTCAATGTTGTTTGATAACATTTCTGTGAAATATCGAGGGATGTTTCATTACCTTAAAGGCTCAATATAAATAGATCAGCGCATAATGATTTGGACATATATCACCGCTGTTCCTTCATCATCACTGGATGAATAACCTGTAACTCCTTATCTAACATCATTTGTGGAGCACCTTCACCACACAGACTGCAGCGGTTCAAGAAGCTCAAACGTTATAATCTCACCAACTGGGGTTTGGCAATATTTGCTGTTGGTCTTGTTAGTGACACCATTGAGGAGTCACCCGGGGAGTGGGGGTGATGTCACTGTGCAATTGTGGGTGTGTGATGACATCACTAGACAGCAAGACAGAACATTTGGGTCGGTGCAAACTAGTGATCACCACACAGTATGGAGGATGTGAGGGTCCTTGAGACAGTGCAAAGGAGATTTACCAGAATGGTTCCAGGGTTGAGGGATTATAGTTGCAATGTTAGGTTGGAAAAACTGCGGTTTGATTTTGTTTATTGTCACATGTACCTAGGTACAATGAAAAGTATTCAGATAATTAAGTGCATGAATATGAAATAAAATAAATAAATAGGGCGACACAAGGTACACAAGGTAACTACATCACAGAGACGTTGTTGCAGGGGGTTCAGGACTGGCATTGAAACATCCAGGGATTCACAACCTATCGAAAAGACAGAGAGGTGGGCAGAGGGGGTGGGGTTGCCTTGTCAATTAGGAATGAAATTAAATCAATAGCACTAAACGACATAGGGTCAGATGATGTGGAGTCTGTGTGGGTAGAGTTGAGGAACCAGAAAGGCAAAAAAACCATAATGGGAGTTATGTACAGGCCTCCTAACTGGTCAGGACCAGGGGCACAAAATGCACCACAAAATAGAAAGTGCATGTCAGAAAGGCAAGGTGACAGTGATCATGGGGGACTTCAATATGCAGGTGGACTGAGTAAATAATGCTGCCAGTGGACCCAAGGAAAGGGAATTCATTGAATGTTTACAGGAGGGCTTTTTGGAACAGCTTGTGATGGAGCCCACGAGGGAACAGGCCATTCTGGACTTAGTGTTATGTAATGAGCCAGAGTTGATTAAAGATCTTAAAGTAAGAGAGCACTGAGGAGGCAGTGATCATAATATGGTCGAATTCAATCTCCAATTTGAAAGAAAGAAGGTAGAATCAGATGTAAAGGTGTTACAGTTAAATAAAGGTAACTACAGGGGCATGAGGGAGGAACTGACGAAAATCGACTGGGAGCAGAGCCTAGTGGGAAAGTCAGTAGAACAGCAATGGCAGGAGTTTCTGGGAGTAATTGAGGACACAGTACAGAGGTGCATCCCAAAGAAAAGAAAGATTATCAGAGGGGGGATTAGACAGCCATGGCTGACAAAGGAAGTTAGGGAATGCATCAAAGCAAAAGAGAAAGCCTATAATGTGGCAAAGAGTAGTGGGAAGTCAGAAGATTGGGAAGGCTACAAAAACAAACAGAGGATAACAAAGAGCGAAATAAGGAAAGAGAGGATCAATTATGAAGGCAGGCTAGCCAGTAACATTAGGAATGATAGTAAAAGTGTATTTAAATACATTAAAAACAAACGGGAGGCAAAAGTAGACATTGGGCCGCTCCAAAATGACGCTGGTAATCTAGTGATGGGAGACAAGGAAATAGCTGAGGAACTAAATAAGTACTTTTCGTCAGTCTTCACAGTAGAAGACATGAGTAATATCCCAACAATTCAGGAGAGTCAGGGGGCAGAGTTGAATATGGTAGCTATCACAAAGGAGAAAGTGCTAGAGATGTGCTGGATTTAGTAAGGGGAGGTCGTGCCTGACAAATCTGTTAGAGTTCTTTGAAAAGATAACAAATAGGTTAGACCAAGGAGAGCCAATGGATGTTATCTATCTTGACTTCCAAAAGGCCTTTGATAAGGTGCCTCACGGGAGACTGCTGAGTAAAATAAGGGCCCATGGTATTCGAGGCAAGGTACTAACATGGATTGACGATTGGCTGTCAGGCAGAAGGCAGAAAGTTGGGATAAAAGGTTATTTTTCGGAATGGCAATCGGTGACGAGTGGTGTCCCGCAGGGTTCAGTGTTGGGGCCACAGCTGTTCTCTTTATATATTAACGATCTAGATGACGGGACTGGGGGCATTCTGGCTAAGTTTGCCGATGATACAAAGATAGGTGGAGGGGCAGGTAGTATGGAGGAGGTGGGGAGGCTGCAGAAATATTTAGACAGTTTAGGAGAGTGGTCCAAGAAATGGCTAATGAAATTCAACGTGGGCAAGTGCGACGTCTTGCACTTTGGAAAAAAGAATAGAGGCATGGACTACTTTCTAAACGGTGACAAAATTCATAAGTGCAAAGGGAATTGGGAGTCCTAGTCCAGGATTCTCTAAAGGTAAACTTGCAGGTTGAGTCCGTAATTAAGAAAGCAAATGCAATGTTGTCATTTATCTCAAGAGGCTTGGAATATAAAAGCAGGGATGTACTTCTGAAGCTTTATAAAGCATTAGTTAGGCCCCATTTAGAATACTGTGAGCAATTTTGGGCCCCACACCTCAGGAAGGACATACTGGCACTGGAGCGGGTCCAGCGGAGATTCACACGGATGATCCCAGGAATGGTAGGCCTAACATACGATGAACGTCTGAGGATCCTGGGATTATATTCATTGGAGTTTAGGAGGTTGAGGGGCGATCTAATAGAAACTTACAAGATCATGAATGGCTTAGATAGGGTGGACGTAGGGAAGTTGTTTCCATTAGCAGGGGAGACTAGGACCCGGGAGCACAACCTTAGAATAAAAGGGAGTCACTTTAGAACAGAGATGAGGAGAAATGTCTTCAGCCAGAGTGGTGGGTCTGTGGAATTCATTGCCACAGAGGGCGGTGGAGGCCGGGACGTTGAGTGTCTTTAAGACAGAATTTGATAAATTCTTGATTTCTCGAGGAATTAAGGGCTATGGAGAGAGCGCGGGTAAATGGAGTTGAAATCAGCCATGATTGAATGGTGGAGTGGACTCGATGGGCCGAATGGCCTTACTTCCGCTCCTATGTCTTATGGTCTTATACATGAACACTGGCAGAGGGTGATGTTTGCAGGGGTGTAGTGTTAATCAAGCCAGTCCATAAGAGGGTTGTTCTCCTTGGAGCAAATGGCAGAGTGGAGATTTGACAGAGGTGTACCGGTTTATGATAGGTTTAGATAAGGTAGATAAAGAAACATCCCCATTACCCGACCATACAATGATTTCAGGACAGATTTACGATTTGGGGGCAAGACGTATGGGTGGTGGTGGGGATGTGATGAATACATTTCACCCAGTGAGTGGTAATGATCTGGAACTCAATGCTAAAATTTAGAAGTCAATAATATCCAGATCGTGATGAATCCAGCCAGGAAATTCACAACATTCTCTCCTCCTCCTGACAGGACAGGGTTCACCTCGCATGCGTCCTGCTGCTCCTTTAGGATGGTGGCAATTAACCTGGGCCTGGCCCCTGCCTGAAGTACAGCGGCTCGGGGAAGCGGGCCGCAGGGGTGAGAGTGTCTTATTCGCGGATTGAGGTCTTCACTGAGTGTTTATCAAGTCTTTCCGCCCACCCACAGCGCCCACTGCTCTCTCGGGCACACTGTTACCTTACCCGCTGTGGAAACCAGAAACAAGCAGCTCCCCTTCGCCATCACTCCCACTGCGCATGTTCCTTACCCTGGGCTGTTCCGCGCCTGCGCAATGGTCTCTTGTCCGTATCCGGGACAGTCTCTACCGCGAGGCATGCTGGGCAGAATGCCCGCCATTGAAGATAATTGCTCAGATTTATTTGTTGTTGTTGAATGTCGACTGGGACTGAAGGACCATACAGAAGCGCAAAAGCACGACCCCAATTCTCTTTTGGAGTTGGTCTGAAATTGTGAGACACAGTGGAAATAAATAGACAAAACCATTCTTATAGGCATAAATGGATAATAATAATCTTTATTATTGCCACGAGTAGGCTTAGATTAACACTGCAATGAAGTTACTGTGAAAATCCCCGGCGCCTGTTCGGATACAGTGAAGTAGAATTCAGAATGTCCAAATTACCTAACACCATGTCTCTTGGGACTTGTGGGAGGAAACCGTAGCAGTCGGAGGAAACCCACACAGACACGGGGAGAACATGCAGACTCTGCCAGACAGTGATCCAAGTACATAGAACATAGAACTATACAGCGCAGTACAGGCCCTTCGGCCCACGATGTTGCACCGAAACAAAAGCCATCTAACCTACACTATGCCATTATCATCCATATGTTTATCCAATAAACTTTTAAATGCCCTCAATGTTGGCGAGTTCACTACTGTAGCAGGTAGGGCATTCCACGGCCTCACTACTCTTTGCGTAAAGAACCTACCTCTGACCTCTGTCCTATATCTATTACCCCTCAGTTTAAAGCTATGTCCCCTCGTGCCAGCCATTCCCATCCGCGGGAGAAGGCTCTCACTGTCCACCCTATCCAACCCCCTTATCATTTTGTATGCCTCTATTAAGTCTCCTCTTATCCTTCTTCTCTCCAACGAAAACAACCTCAAGTCCATCAGCCTTTCCTCATAAGATTTTCCCTCCATACCAGGCAACATCCTGGTAAATCTCCTCTGCACCCGCTCCAAAGCCTCCACGTCCTTCCTATAATGCGGTGACCAGAACTGTACGCAATACTCCAAATGCGGCCGTACCAGAGTTCTGTACAGCTGCAACATGACCTCCTGACTCCGGAACTCAATCCCTCTACCAATAAAGGCTAACACTCCATAGGCCTTCTTCACAACCCTATCAACCTGGGTGGCAACTTTCAGGGATCTATGTACATGGACACCTAGATCCCTCTGCTCATCCACACTTCCAAGAACTTTACCATTAGCCAAATATTCTGCATTCCTGTTATTTCTTCCAAAGTGAATCACCTCACACTTCTCGACATTAAACTCCATTTGCCACCTCTCAGCCCAGCTCTGCAGCTTATCTATATCCCTCTGTAACCTGCTACATCCTTCCACACTATCGACAACACCACCGACTTTAGTATCGTCTGCAAATTTACTCACCCACCCTTCTGCGCCTTCCTCTAGGTCATTGATAAAAATGACAATCAGCAACGGCCCCAGAACAGATCCTTGTGGTACTCCACTTGTAACTGAACTCCATTCTGAACATTTCCCATCAACCACCACCCTCTGTCTTCTTTCAGCTAGCCAATTTCTGATCCACATCTCTAAATCACCCTCAATCCCCAGCCTCCGTATTTTCTGCAATAGCCTACCGTGGGGAACCATATCAAACACTTTGCTGAAATCCATATACACCACATCAACTGCTCTACCCTCGTCTACCTGTTCAGTCACCCTCTCAAAGAACTCGATAAGGTTTGTGAGGCATGACCTACCCTTCACAAAGCCATGCTGACTATCCCTGATCATATTATTGCTATCTAGATGATTATAAATCTTGTCTCTTATAATCCCCTCCAAGACTTTACCCACTACAGACGTGAGGCTCACCGGTCTATAGTTGCCGGGGTTGTCTCTGCTCCCCTTTTTGAACAAAGGGACCACATTTGCTATCCTCCAGTCCTCTGGCACTATTCCTGTAGCCAATGATGACATAAAAATCAAAGCCAAAGTTCCAGCAATCTCTTCCCTGGCCTCCCAGAGAATCCTAGGATAAATCCCATCAGGACCCGGGGACTTATCTTTTTTCAGCCTGTCCAGAATTGCCAACACCTCTTCCCTACGTACCTCAATGCCATCTATTCTATTAGCCTGGGTCTCAGCATTCTCCTCCACAACATTATCTTTTTCCTGAGTGAATACTGACGAAAAATATTCATTTAGTATCTCGCCTATCTCTTCAGACTCCACACACAACTTCCCATTCCTGTCCTTGACTGGTCCTACTCTTTCCCTAGTCATTCGCTTATTCCTGACATACCTATAGAAAGCTTTTGGGTTTTCCTTGATCCTACCTGCCAAATACTTCTCATGTCCCCTCCTTGCTCGTCTTAGCTCTCTCTTTAGATACTTCCTCGCTACCTTGTAACTACCCATCGCCCCAACTGAAACTTCACACCTCATCTTCACATAGGCCTCCTTCTTCCTCTTAACAAGAGATTCCACTTCTTTGGTAAACCACGGTTCCCTCGCTCGACGCCTTCCTCCCTGCCTGACCGGTACATACTTATCAAGAACACGCAGTAGCTGATCCTTGAACAAGCTCCACTTATCCAGCGTGCCCAACACTTGCAGCCTACTTCTCCACCTTATCCCCCCCAAGTCACGTCTAATGGCATCATAATTGCCCTTCCCCCAGCTATAACTCTTGCCCTGCGGTGTATACTTATCCCTTTCCATCATTAACGTAAACGTCACCGAATTGTGGTCACTGTCCCCAAAGTGCTCTCCAACCTCCAAATCCAACACCTGGCCTGGTTCATTACCCAAAACCAAATCCAACGTGGCCTCGCCTCTTGTTGGCCTGTCAACATATTGTGTCAGGAAACCCTCCTGCACACACTGTACAAAAAACGACCCATATAATGTACTCGAACTATATATTTTCCAGTCAATATTTGGAAAGTTAATGTCTCCCATAATAACTACCCTGTTACTTTCGCTCTTATCCAGGATCATCCTCGCCATCCTTTCCTCTACATCCCTAGAATTATTTGGAGGCCTATAGAAGACTCCCAACAGTGTGACCTCTCCTTTCCTGTTTCTAACCTCAGCCCATACTACCTCGGAAGATGAGTCCCCATCTAGCATCCTCTCCGCCACCGTAATACTGCTCTTGACTAGCAGCGCCATACCGCCCCCTCTTTTGCCTCCTTCTCTGAGCTTACTAAAACATCTAAACCCCGGAACCTGCAACATCCATTCCTGTCCCTGCTCTATCCATGTCTCCGAAATGGCCACAACATCGAAGTCCCAGGTACCAACCCATGCTGCCAGTTCCCCTACCTTATTTCGTATACTCCTGGCATTGAAGTAGACACACTTCAAACCACCTACCTGAACACTGGCCCCCTCCTGCGACGTCAAATCTGTGCTCCTGACCTCTATACTCTCATTCTCCCATACCCTAAAACTACAATCCAGGTTCCCATGCCCCTGCTGCATTAGTTAACCCCCCCCCCCCAAAGAGCACTAACAAATCTCTCCCCCAGGATATTTGTGGCCCTCAGGTTCAGATGTAGACCATCCTGTCTGTAGAGGTCCCACCTTCCCCAGAAAGAGCCCCAGTTATCCAGAAATCTGAATCCCTCCCGCCTGCACCATCCCTGTAGCCACGTGTTTAATTGCTCTCTCTCCCTATTCCTCATCTCACTATCACGTGGCACGGGCAACAACCCAGAGATAACAACTCTGTTTGTTCTAGTTCTGAGCTTCCATCCTAGCTCCCTGAAAGCCTGCCTGACATCCTTGTCCCCTTTCCTACCTATGCCGTTAGTGCCAATGTGGACCACGACTTGGGGCTGCTCCCCCTCCCCCCTAAGGACCCGGAAAACACGATCCGAGACATCACGTACCCTTGCACCTGGGAGGCAACATACCAAACGTGAGTCTCTCACGCTCCCACAAAATCTCCTATCTGTGCCCCTGACTATCGAGTCCCCAATTACTAATGCTCTGCTCCTCTCCCCCCTTCCCTTCTGAGCAACAGGGACCGATTCCGTGCCAGAGGCCTGTACCCCATGGCTTACCCCTGGTAAGTCCCCCCCCCCCCCCACAAGTATCCAAAGCGGTATACTTG